>NC_090763.1:29978628-29996128 GCF_036898095.1 Palaemon carinicauda
ACAATGGAACTAGATACGTATTGCATGACAGGCAGAAAGATGATTTTATAGAAAAAGTAAGTGACTGGTACAAAGAGTATAAACTGCTAGGTATTGAGGATGAAAATGTTTTCCTTGAGGATCTGCTAGCAGTAATAGAATCTATACTTTACAAACCACAGAAAAAACCTAATTCTGCCAGTAATCATAAACCTAGGTATCATAATGACAAAATAGTGAAAGGCTGGAACAAGTTGCTACGAAAATGCCATAGGGAATGGTCTAAAGACCAGAATATGCAATCCAGAGAAACAATGGTTACAGTGGCTGAACATGCTACAAAAAAGAGGCAAGAGGTTAGAAGTAAGTATTGGGAAGGTTTTTTACGCGACATCTCATTTTCAAAATCCCTACGTCAAATTTGGGATGGTGTCAATAAAGTAAGGGGGGTAAAAAGAAAGACAAATGCACATCCTAATGCCAGAGAAAAAGCAGAGGCATTAGCCGCCAAATGGTCGTATGCGTCGAACTTAGATTCTCTACCTCGAGATATACAGGAAAGCCTTAGGAAGTTACAGAAACAAAGATGTAGACTAGTTTGTATGCAGAAGAACTTAATGGATGACACCTGTATTCCTTTCACCAGGGATGAAATGTTGAATAGTGTTAAGAAGGGGAAGTCAACAGCTCCAGGTAAAGATGGCATAACATACGATATTATAAACTGTCTTATAGCAATGGAGGACAGTCCTCTTTTAGCATTGTTCAATTTATCATACAGTAATGGTCGCTTACCTATTAAATGGACAATTGCCCTCATGATACCTGTACCTAAGGGAAATAATGATTACAGACCTATCTCATTGACTTCTTGTTTATCAAAAACTATGGAACGTATGGTTTTGAATAGGTTGTTGTATAAAGTTGACGGGCTCCTTTCTCCGAATCTTTATGGTTTTTTGAGGAACAAGAGTACCTCTGATTGCGTATTAAAAAGCCTTAGTACTGCTGGTGTCAACTGTAGAATGTTTTTAGATTTAAAGGGAGCCTTTGATAAAGCCAATAAGGATGTAATATTGGAGTGTCTTGTTAAAAAGGGTATAAAGGGCAAGCTACTGATGTGGATTTCACAATATTTGAGTAACAGAAGGGGAACTGTTATGTTTCAGGGTTACGAGTCCACTGAAAAGTATTTTGAACTTGGTACTCCACAAGGGGGTGTGCTTAGCCCCATGATTTTTAATATATTGATGGACGAAATTGCAAGTTATAAATTTCATGGAAATTCACAAGTAATCATTTATGCGGATGACATTCTCATACAATGCAAATCAGAGGAGACTTTGAGTATCGTGTTGACTGAAATGTCAGATCTTTGTATATCTTTAGGTCTTGTGGTAAATGAGAGTAAGACAAAATATCAATCACGAATAGTAAGTGATAAAGAATTCTGGCTGAATGGAGTAAAACTAGAAAGAGTAACAATTTATAAATATTTGGGTATGTATATTGGTTTTGGTAAAATAATGGATCAAATTACCTATGTGAAGAACATCTGTACATCTCGGCTTAAGCCATTACGTGTTTTGTCAAATCGTGGTAACGGTGTTGGTATTCCAATATTAAGGTCTGTATATCTTGCCACTATTAGAAGTATCATAGACTACTCGGCTCCAGTTTTATGTAGTTTTTCAGATAAAGATCTTCGCCCCTTGGAATTGTTGCAAAACGAAGCTATGAGGGTAATATTAGGTTGCCCTAGAACTGCAAGGATTGAAATAATGCGAATGGAGCTGAATTTCCCGCGTGTTACTCAAAGAATAAGAGAGTTGGCAGTCTCCTCAATTATAAGACTGATTAGACAGAATGATAGGCATTTCAAAATTATTATAAATAGATATGTGAAAGGCGTTCCAGGATTCTTCACACTGAATGAATATTCACGAAAGCTTTGTAAAATATTGAATGACTATAATGTTTTTGATTTCTGTGTACCTTTGCCAAGTTCACGTCTAATAAAACCTTGGATTACTGAGAAAGTAGATATAAGTATAGAGCAACTTGATTTGAGAAAAAGGGACAGCAATCCCCTTGAACTTAAACAGCTGTTTTTGGAAAAGATATCTCGATACCCAAAGGATACGGCGATTCATGCTTATTGTGATGGTTCTGTTACCGGATGTCGAGCTGGTCTTGGTGTTGTAATTAGAGAATTTTTTGAATTTGGTTATAGTACAGAGGAGAGAATATCTAAGCGTATTGGCGATCATAGCTCATCTACCACTGCTGAGCTGTTTGCCATATATGAGTGTTTGAAATTTGGAATGCATAAAGAAAAATCTATAATATGTTTTGTTGACAGTCAGAGTGCTCTTTTGGCTTTAAATGCCAAATTACCTTCAGATGAGGAAATAGTTACCAAATGCAACGAGTACATTTCTGTCATAAAAGGGTCAGGATACAGTGTAAAATTCGTCTGGATACCCTCACATTGTGGTATATATTTTAACGATGTTGCTGATGAATTAGCAAAACAGGGGTGCAATAAAGAATCTATAGATTACGCCACTTTAGTTAGTATGAGGAAAATAAAGTCACACATGGCAAGAGTAAGGGAAGGTTGGAATATTGAGATTGCTAGGGCAATCATGAGTAACGGCAGTAACAGTATGTCTCATTATGATTATGTAAGTAACAATACACGTTTTACTTATGGAAAGTCTTCAGCTAAATATGATGGAATTGTTATGAGACTTAAACTAGGCTATAAATACTATTGGGAATATAAGAGTGGAGAGGGTATCCCTTGTAAATTATGTGACGCTGCAAACTCACACACACTGCAACATTACATTATGGAATGTAGTTCTTTGGCAGAATTTAGGAATCTTGATGATAATTTTGAACAAATGGTGTGTTTTTTCATTAATAATAATTTGTACAAGAATATTGCAAATAAATTTAAAAAAACTGATATAAGGTACTAAAATTGTGAAGTTACTATATTACTTTTTATTTGTATAATGTTTTGTGTTTGCTGCAGTAATATGGAATTTGAAATGGAAGTGGTTGTTCTCTGTACATTAAATAATAGTTCTCCTTTTATGTGAAAACGGTCTGTAAAATGTATTTTATGTAAAAAATGTTTTGGTTATTTTGTAATGTGTAATGTAGCTTTCAAATTTATTATAACAGGGACTCCTCGTGGTTCCAAATACACGCGATTTCTGTGGCGCGAGGTAGCAGGTCGAGCGCACCTTCGCCTTTGGAGTCGTGGTGTTTGGCATCGCGGCGGGTCCGTTTTTGTTGCGGCGGGTTTTGGTGTCGTTTCCTTGTTGAATGATTGTTTTTGTGATGAATTTGTCAAGTGTGTGCATATTTTCTTGAGTCCTGGACGATTTTGGGAGGCTGGCCTCTTCGTGGTCTTGTTGTCGGCTCGCACCGTCGGGCCCAGAATCGTAATTGTCATTGCTTTATCAAATTATAACTATGATTAATTTATATGTAATTTCAGTCTGTGTAATAAATATATAAGGTTTGTGCTAATGTACTTTGGGTAAATGTGAAATTATTCATGTAGGTGTTTTCAGTTGTAAAAACTGTTACTAATTGTATTTTTTGGGTCATGTAAATTATTACTAGGTTTTACCTTTGTATTTAGCTTTTGTTCATTTATGTATATTAAAGATAATTTATGTAAATTAAAGATAGAGTGGGCTGTCTAGCAAGACTAACAGCTCCTTTTGACCACTTTTTGTCAATAAATTTTTTGAATTTGAATTTGAATTTGAATTTGTAGAAAACAATTCGCAAGTTAAACCCACACAAATATATGAACCAATGATCGAACACACAGACAAACAATTAAACAAACACCTGAATTAAACAAACCAACGAAACACGAAATAAAAGAAAACATACTGACTTACATTAACAATAGGAAGACAATTGTCCTAACCGTGTATGCAAAATATGTTGTCGTCAAGGTAGCCTGAGAGCGATTCTGCCCTCCTCAAAATATTACAAGCCTAAGTAAACTAAATGAACGACAAGGATGACGAAAATTAATAAAAATATAAGACAGACAAGGATACAAAAAGGTCAAAACAGGAAAAAAAGTGTTACAAACCTAGTGGTAAGAAGGAGTACCACTAAAAGAATAAATGTATACAAGCGACATAATTACAGAGAACGGAGACATGGTATACATAATATCACACTCCTCCCCGTTGAAGAAATGGCCTATCAGGACATTATAAAAGTCATGCAGAGGTAGGTAGTAGGTTGGCCAGGGCACCAGCAGCCCGTTGAAATGCTACCGCCAGAGATTTACGGGGTCCTTTGACTGGCCAGACAGTACTATATTGGATCCTTCTCTCTGGTTACGGTTCTTTCTCTTTGCCTACACATACGTTGAATAGTCTGGCCTATTCTTTACAGAACCTCCTCTATCCTCTTACACCTGCCAACACTGAGATTACTAAACAGTTCTTCTTCGCTCAAGGGGTTAACTACTGCACTGTAATTGTTCAGTGGCTACTTTCCTCTTGCTAAGGGTAGGAGAGACTCTTTAGCTATGGTAAGCAGCTCTTCTAGGAGAAGGACACTCCAAAATCAAACCATTGTTCTCTAGTCTTGGGTAGTGCCATAGCCTCTGTACCATGGTCTTCCACTGTCTTGGGTTAGAGTTCTCTTGCTTGAGGGTACACTCAGGCACTCTATTCTATCTGATTTCTCTTCCTCTTATTTTGTTGAAGTTTTTATAGTTTATATAGGAAATATTTATTTTCATGGTATTACACTTCTTAAAATAGTTTATTTTCCATTGATTCCTTTCCTCACTGGGCTATTTTCCCTGTTGGGGCCCCTGGGCTTATAGCATTCTGCTTTTCCAACTAGGGTTGTAGCCTAGCAGGCAATAATAATAATAATAATAAAGAGTATTCCAGAAGACTATCAGGAGTCCATGTGGGTCCGAGACAGGGCATCGGCAATGCAGTTCAGTTCCTTTGATGTAGTGGATGGTTAGGTCAAAGTTTTGCAGAAACAGTGACCATCTGAAAATACGTCGATTTGTTAACCTCGCTCGTCCGAGAAAGGTTAGTGGGTTATGGCCCGTAAAGATGGTGATCGGGATGTTGGATGAGAAATATATTTCATATTTCTGCAGGGTTAGGATGATTGCCAGCAGCTCCTTTTCCACGGTCGCATAGGAACGTTGGTGTTTTTTGAGTTTGCAGGAATAGTAGCTAACAGGATGCAACATCTATGTGTCACTGTTCTTAGGCATCAAGACAGCACCAGTTTGCAGGAATAGTAGCTCACAGGATGCAACATCTGTGTGTCACTGTTCTCCTGCATCAAGACAGCACCAATGCCAGTATCACAGGCGTCAATCTGTATGATAAAAGGTTGAGCAAGATCAGGAGCAATAATGACAGGATTAGAGCAAAGTATATTCTTTAGTTGATCAAAAGCTTGTTGACAACTAGAAGACCATACAAATTTATTTTTGGGGCTGGTGAGGTCAATCAAGGGAGTGGCTCCTATACTATAATTTTTACAGAATTTCCTGTAATAGGAGGTCATGCCTAGAAATCTTAAAAGACTTTTCCTATTTCTTGGGACATGGAACTCTACAATAGCAGTAATATTTTCATCTTTTGGAACAATTTCTCCACTACCTATGATGTGACCTAAATACCTAACCTTCCCTTTACCAAATGAAGATTTTGCTAGGTGAATAGTAAGTCCAAACTCCTGAAGACGACCAAACAATGCATTTAGTCGATGTATGTGCTCATCCAAGGTGTCAGACGTTACAACAATATCGTCGATGTTCACATATGTACCATCAAGATCTTGAATTACACTATTCACCAAGCGCTGGAAGGTGGCGGGTGCATTGGTTAAACCAAATGGAAGCCTCTCATATTGGAATAATCCAAAGGGGGTTATGAAGGCAGATATTAGCTTTGCTCTATCTGTAAGTGGATTCTGATAATATCCACGCAATAGATCGATCTGTGATAAATATTTGGCGACACCAATGGCATCTAAAATGTCATCAATCCTTGGTAATGGATAGCTATCTTTGATAGTAACATCATTTATTTGGCGAAAGTCAGTGCATAACCTTACTTTACCGTTTGGTTTTGGAACTAAAAGACATGGTGAAGCTCAAGCTGATGTGCTAGTTGCCAGTCAATTCTTCAGTAAATACAACACTTCCTCCTTCATCCGTTGCTGCTTTTCCAGGCTGGTCCTGTAATAGTGTTGACAAATTGGTCATGTACCCAGTTGTAATTCAATGTCGTGTTCAGCATCACTGCAACGTTGAGGCACATCCCCACATATACTCTTGTATTTGCAGAATAATTCTGCTAGCTGGCTCCTCTGCTTTCGGGGTAGATGCTGTAAATATACTAGAATATTCTGCAATATTTCCTGGTTAGCAGAGTCTGTCCAAGAAACAAAATCATTAGAGTGATATAAATCTACATCATGTGGCAATGGGGTTTTACTTTGGTGTGCTGATGCATCATATTTCTTAAAATCTAATATATTAGAGTCTGATAGACAATGCAAAGCAACTGGAGGATTACCATGACATTTCTTGATGAGATTTACATGAACTAATTGGGTTGACTTTCTTCTTTCTGGAGTACTGATTATATAATTGTTATTATTGACACATTCTGAATTATATAAGGACCAGAAAATTTATGTTGGAGAGGAGAACTAGGAGTAGGGAAATATACAAGTACAGATTCCCCTTCTTTAAACTTACGAACTTTAGTTTTTAGATCAAAATTTTCCTTCATCACATCTTGACTACTTTTTAAGTTCTTAAATGCAAAATTATGGACTTTCTCAAAATTACATTTCAATTTATCGACATACTGCCCTACAGTTAAGTTATCCAAGGTATCATTGTTCAACATTTTATCTTTAAGTACTTGTAGTGGCCCCCTAACTTTATGTCCAAATAACATCTGAAACGGTGACATACCTAAGGAATCATTAGGGACTTCTCTAATTACAAATAATATTAAGTCTAAACTCTCATCCCAGTCTGTTCCAGTCTCCATACAAAATTTTCGAAGTAATGATTTTAAGGTCTGATGGTGTCTTTCAAGAGCACCTTGTGATTGTGGGTGATATGGTGATGCATTAGATTACATTAAATTCCCTTAAAGTTTCATTGAAAAGGTCACTTGTGAAATTAGTACCCCGATCACTCTGTATTTCTTTTGGGAATCCATAAGTGGTGAAAACTTTAAGGAGGTGTTTCACAATATTTCTAGCACAAATGTTACCAAGGGGAATTGCAATAGGGTATCTAGTGGTAGGACAAAGTATAGTCAAAATATTTTGATTACCTTTTTTTTGTTTTCGGCAATGGACCTACACAGTCAATCATGACTTTACTGAAAGGTTCGTGTGGTATTAAAATTGGTACGAGGGGTGCTTTTAGAATTACCTCGTTAGGTTTTCCAACTACTTGACAGACATGACATTCTTTAACAAATTCAAATACATCATGTTTCATACCTGACCAAAAGAAATCATTAGCTATACGTTTGTAAGTCTTTGACACTCCTAAATGGGAATCTGCTTTGTGAGCAACACTCAAAATAATCTTATGTAAAGTTAATGGTACTACAAGTTGTTCTTTATTAGCCCAGGTATCATTATATGACAGCTTTCTAGGTCGGTACAGCCTAAACAGGACCCCTTTATCAAAGTAATAGCCAGGTACCTTACCTTCCTTAGTGGAAGCTGGTTTAAGTGCATCAGTTAAAGTCGCATCTGCTCGTTGTAAGTTTATCAAATCAGAATTAGTACAGGGAATGTTTGTCTTTACTATATCTGGGACACCTTCATTCACAGCTTTTTTGGCTTTTGCCCTAGTTACGACACCAGCAAAATTCTCAGTCTGGTCACATTGATCGGTCTCTACTTCCTCAATGTCATTTTCACTCAAGTCACTAATGAAATTACTTTCTTCAAATACATGTTCAAAAATATCCAAACCATTAGAGTTATTATCCAGTGGCTGATTATACAAAATAAGGTTAGGCAAAGTTAGTTGACCAGCTAAATCATTCCCAAGTAATACTTGAACATCATGTACAGGGAATGGTGTGTTGATAACAGCAATCTTTACTTTACCAGATACATATTCACAGTTTAAATTGAGCTCTGCTAAAGACAAACTGTTAATGTAACTTAAATCCCTAACTAGTACGTTTTCATCAAGCAAAGAAATTGTAGGCACTGCGCTATGTAAAATCATGCTTTGGGTTGACCCAGTATCACGTAAGAATCTTACTTTAACAGGAGTACCATTGGGAATTGTTACTGTACCCTCTGAAATATAATTAGCAAACAAGGCATCACTTTCAGGCGTACTACAATGCATAGTTCCTTTGCCTTTTACACTAAATTTACTGTCTTTATATTTACCAACATCGGGGTCGGACAGCTTAGAGGCAAACAACTTAGATTTCTTACAGGTTGGGTTTTTACATTCATTTATGTCATGACCTTGTTGTTTACAATATGAACAATAATTAACACCCTCTTTCTCACCACTGAACCCTGTTGCTTTGCCTTGCTTTACAAACATCTCAGTACCTTTGTGTGTTTTGTGTATAAAGAAAAAATGGTCAGCTAACATAGCAGATTTCTTTAAATCCTCTTCCTCACGGTCAGCAATATGCATTCTAATATTTTGTGGCAGTTTTCTCATGAATTCTTCAGTCACAATCAGGTTAACGAATTCTTCAAACTTATTAACATTGGCAGCCTTAAGCCATTTATTAAATAATCTCAGTTTTTCATTTGCGTTTGATTTAATGTATTGTCTAAATCTTTGTCTAAGACCCTCGGCAGTTACCATATATGCATCTAAAATAGCTTGTTTAACTACTGTATAATTTCTTTCCCCTACTAAATTACTAACCACTATAGCAGCTTTACCCTGGACTTTGGATTTAATTAACCAAACCCATTGATCTACTGGCCATTTCATATTTGAGGCAATATCTTCGAAATTACGGAAAAATGAATCTACATCTGTTTCTGTAAATTCAGGGACTAACAACTCTTAGTCAAGTCAAACTTTAGTGGTTGATTAGATTCTAGGTCCATTAGTCTTATACGTTGTTCTATACTAATCCTACTTCTTTCAATTTCCATATTCTGAGTTAGACCAGCTTCATGACCTAATCTAGCCTTCTCCATATCTAGCTCATACTTTTACCTTTCTTTATCCATGGCCAACTTTTGTCCTACTCTCTCAATATCTACCTCTAACTTTACTTGTTCTAACTGTATGGCTAACCTCATATGCTCAACGTCTGAGCTTTCTTTCTTAGCACTCATGAATTTCCTAGCCTCTTGTTCTTCTACACTTTCCTCCTCTACAAGATATTCTAAAAGGGCATTTTTTTATGTCATCTTTCCTGTCTCTTGAACTAATAGTTACTTCAATCTTAGCTGCCAAAACCAACAATTCACTTTTTTTAGCATACACTATAGTGTTAAGTTTTCCCTTAAGGTCACTGAAAAATAAGTCTACTGAAAACATTGTGACTGAAAATCCACAAGAGAACGTAGCAAAGTCAACGAGAAGTGTTCCCAATAGCATAAACAATTACAGAATACGATATATATATATATATATATATATATATATATATATATATATATATATATATATATATATATATATATATATATATATATATATATATATATATAACATGATGTAATACTGAACTATTCATCCATTACGCAAGTCGGGTAAGAATATATAATTATAATTACTGGTACAAAACTGAACGAAGGAAGCAAAATGAAAAGTTAATACTTGGATGCTTCGATAAAGTAGTAAATATAATTAATGATACAAAACTGTACAAATGAAACGATGTGAAAAGCAATAATACTTAGATGCTTCGAATAGCGTAGATACGGAAATGTCAGGCCAGTCAAACTCCAAACCTACTCTATTATACGGGGCTAAGGTAATATGATGCCATGATGTCATAAAGACGAAGTTTCTAATAATATTTCTACCAAAACTATTTGAAACAAGGCGAACCAATGTAAATGAACTCGTTTACTTTCTACATTAACTTAGATACGACCGCAGCTATAATAGCAATGTCTGAAAACATGAATTGGAAAGACTTAAATGTCGAGAGAAATCGCTATAAGATCAATAGGAGAAAAGAATCCACGCAACATACTGTACCAACCGTGTGTCACACAATTGTACATAATTCCTTTTGTATATATTATGCTTGTATCTGCGCTCTTCCCTCGCACTAAAACGAACATGAAAATTCACGTCTCCGGTTTTCCTCTGTGACATGGTCTGTCTTGTAAACATGTTTTGTCCTGTTGCCTTGAGGTTTTGTATATAAAGGAGAGTGTTGTATAATATTATAACTCAGTTGATTGCATCCTGCCTTTGAGTTCACAACCTTCTCTCGGCCCGTCACATTGGTGACCCCGGAAGTCGACTCTCTCCCACCGCCTTCCACCCCCACCCCCTCGCCCCTTCATCGTTGGTAGTACTATGGCGGACTCTACGGCAGTTGGTGCTGCGGCCGCTCCATTCAAACTTTCATCGTTTGCCAGCGGAGAGGCGTTTGCTTGGTTTCAGCGCGCAGAAGTCCAGTTTCGTGTCAGGGGCGTGACTCGCTCAACCACCAAAGCGGATTATGTTCTCGCGGCGATACCCGAGGACACCTTCCCAGAAATATCCGACTGGCTTTGTGAACAAGGAGACACCCCAATAGCGTATGACGCCCTTAAAACATACCTTCTGCAGCAGTACTCGCCGTCGCCAGCCGCCCGTATAGCAAAGCTTTTTCAGCTCTCGCAACAACCGTTGGGGGACCAAAGGTCTTCGCTTGCCCTCAGGGAAATGACCAGTATCGCTCGCCTTCAACCTGCCGCAGACGGCTCTCCTTGTGAGGTGAACCTACTTCGTGCCCTTTGGATACGCCGTTTACCCGAACCTGTACGCGCTGCCATACCCGATGTCGATAGTTTACCCATAAAGGACTTGATGACCAAAGCCGACGCCCTTATGGACAGCCACTTCAAGACCTCCATCAACGCCTCCACCCCTGACGACGTGGATGCCTATTCAACATCAACTGAAGCTGACATGAATGCCGTAGGACATACACGCCTACCCCGTGACGTGCCGAAGCGGCGACAAAGCCGCCCACCACCCACCAATCGCTCGCGCCCCAACGAACGACTTCTTCAGCCACTTACTACCTCCCATCCGCCGCAGTTATGCTACTACCACTTCAGATTCGGCGCAACCGCAAAGAAATGTGCCAAGGATTATCAGAGGCCAAAAAACGTGTAAGTAGGCCATCGCTTGTGGCGGTGGCCTCCCATGTTTCTAATCTTTTCTTTTTACATAATGCAGGAACGGGCGTGTGATTTTTGGTAGACACGGGTGCTTGTCGTTCTCTTTTGCCAAGGAAACTCTTCAAGACACGACGTAGTCTGTCTACATCTGCCGACGTCCGCTTGGTGGCTGCCAACGGATCTGCGATACCCACCTACGGTTACGAGAACCTCAAATTATCGTTCGGAAACGGTAAATTCAATTGGAAGTTTCTCGTTGCTGACGTCACAATGCCAATCCTTGGTGCGGATTTCCTCTCTCATTTCCACCTTCTGGTCGATGTCGCCTTCCGACGATTGGTCAACGCAGACTCGTACTTGTCGACACCTCTTCAACCCGCCCCCTCTAACCTCGCTCTCCACATCAGCGCACCCATGGATGCCTACGCCCACCTCCTCAGCGTCGTTTCGCACACATTCACGTCGACGTTGTAGGCCCCCTACCCACATCACAAGGACATCGTTACCTGTTTACCGTCATCGACCGCTCCACTCGTTGGCCTGAAGCCATTCCCATGGAAACTGCAACGTCCGCCTCATGTACATCTGCCTTACTCTCTGGATGGATTTCAAGATTCGGTATCCCTGAGCATATTACTTCTGACAGGGGAACCACTTTCACCTCTCAATTGTGGATGTCATTAGCAAATCTCCTGGGCATCACCCTACATCAGACAAATGCCTACAACTCGCTGCCAATGGAATGGTTGAACGTTTTCATCGCACCCTCAAAGCAGCTTTGATGTCCCACTGCAAGGATTGCAACTGGTTTACTCAGCTTCCCTGGGTCCTCCTGGGACTAAGGACCACTCCTAAAGACGCCCTCGACGTCTCGGCAGCTGAAATGGTGTATGGCGACCTGTTGGTCGTCCCTGCCGAATGTTTTCCTTCTACAACCTCCTCCGACGATCTCCAGCGCATACGTCACGTCGTGGGAAAATTTACTCCGTGCCGCCAGACTTACAAGCACCCAGCGAAGCATCACATACCAACAGACTTGCACTCCGCAACGCACGTCTTCCTGCGCAACGACACCAGCAAGCCACCACTAACGCCCCCTTACACGGGCCCTTTCATTGTGATCCGACTCAGTCCAAAAGCATTGCTCCTAAACATTCGGGGCAAAGAAGACTGGGTCTCCATTGATCGTCTAAAACCTGCTTATCTTCTGCCAGATGACCCGCCTACAGTTCGCCTCTCTAGATCAGGGCGCCCTATTTAACATGTACAGTATGTCATTTTTAGGGGGGGAGCCATGTACCAACCGTGTGTCACACAATTGTACATAATTCCTTTTGTATATATTATGCTTGTATCTGCGCTCTTCCCTCGCACTAAAACGAACTTGAAAAATCACGTCTCCGGTTTTCCTCTGTGACATTGTCTGTCTTGTAAACATGTTTTGTCCTGTTGCCTTGAGGTTTTGTATATAAAGGAGAGTGTTGTATAATATTATAACTCAGTTGATTACATCCTGCCTTTGAGTTCACAACCTTCTCTCGGCCCGTCACAATACTGTAATAGATCTATTCGATAATCACAATGTATACAAATTTAAATTATCGTACGTTGGAACATTCATGGTGACTTTAGCTGTCAGTACTTTGGTAGTTTAATCAGGTGTGTTTGCTTGTTTCAGATCCTGGACAGGCCCCCAATTATTATAAACTAAGCCTTAGCCTAGCCTGTTACAGCTTATAATAAGAACATATAAGAAATGTTAATCAAAGAAGGAACGTGTAAAACTCAGATCACAAAATATAACAATCTAATAATAGAAATAACAAGCAATTACATTGACATCACATTTGTAGAAAACAATTCGCAAGTTAAACCCACACAAATATATGAACCAATGATCGAACACACAGACAAACAATTAAACAAACACCTGAATTAAACAAACCAACGAAACACAAAATAAAAGAAAACACACTGACTTACATTAAAAATAGGAAGACGATTGTCCTAACCGTGTATACAAAATATGTTGTCGTCAAGGTAGCCTGAGAGCGATTCTGCCCTCCTCAAAATATTACAAGCCTAAGTAAACCAAATGAACGACAAGAATGACGAAAATTAATAAAAATATAAGACAGACAAGGATACAAAAAGGTCAAAACAGGAAAACAAGTGTTACAAACCTAGTGGTAAGAAGGAGTACCACTAAAAGAATAAATGTATTCAATTGACATAATTACAGAGAACGGAGACATGGTATACATAATATCACATATATATATATATATATATATATATATATATATATATATATATATATATACATATTTATATACATATATATATATATGTATATATATATATATATATATATATATATATATATATATATATATATATATATATATATATATATATATATATATATATATATATAATCATCACCATCATCATCAGTGGTTAATATTGCCGAACAAAAGCCTTAGACATATCCTTCCACTTGCGTCTGTTTATGGTCTTTCTGTGCCAGTCTACGTCCCTAAACTTCCCTAGTATATTGATCCATCGTCTTATCTTCCTTACTTTGCTTCTGTTACAATCTCTATAGTCTGTCATTCTCATTATATGTCCTGCCCTTGTCCATTTCTTTTTCTTATAAGTTGTTAAAATATCATATACTTTATTTTGCTCTCCTATCCATGATGGTCTTTTTCTTTCTGGTTATTCTTTTATTAGCTCCTTTAGTTGTAACTTGCTTATGTTCTAAGGTGTCAGTAAGGCTCCAAGTGTCTAATGCATTAGTTAATACTGCAGTAGTAGGACCATCTCATACAACAACAATAATAATAATAATAATAATAATAATAATAATAATAATAATAATAATAATAATAATAATAATAATAAATATATTTTGGACTGAACTAGGGGTTTTAGGCCAGGAACTGAAAATATTGATAACTAACATAACAACATTTCCAATACTATTTGACTCGATAAATATTTTATATGAAAAGGACTCCAACATCTAAACCTCGTGAGTTTGAATGATTTAAACTTCGATAAAATAGAAAAAAAAAATTAACTATTTTATATAGCTCATGAAAATTTGCATAAACTAACTTGGAGGTAATTTTTGTCATTATACTTTAAAGAAGACTATAAAACAACCATTATATCCTAGCTCGTAATTTTCCCTCTCATAATAACTTCTCATTTTCTAATCTAAGATTGCCTTTAAATCACCATCTTAATATCGCACGAATATTCATAGCTGATAGCCTTACATAAAGTCCTGTTTAGTGAGGCTACTCCCAACAGAGTACCATACGTATGTGCACTTAGAACAATTGAAAGATAAATTGCAACTTCCTTTCAGCCAATGGACTACACTTTCTTCCTTTTAACTTCGAGAACCTCAATCACACACACACACACACATACACACACACGTACACACACACACACACACATATATATATACATATATATATATATATATATATATATATATATATATATACATATATATATATATATATATATATATATATATATATATATATATATATATATATATATATATATATATGTATGCATATATTTATATATATACAGTGGAACCTCTATATCCGAACGTATCTACATCCGAATTTTCCAACATCAGAAGTAAAATTCGAGCAAATTTTTGACTCTACACCCGAATTTTATTTCGACACACGAAGTAAGCAATTTTCGTCGTACCGGTTGTATGGTTGTATCCGAATTTTTCGACACGCGAAGTACAATTCGGACACGTTCCTACTCAACACCCGAATGTTTTTTTCGACACCCGAAGTAAATAATACTCGTACGCGTAGTCGGTGCTCATAGCGCCTGAACTGTTTTTTATTTCCGCCGATAAAAGGCAGCACATCGACCTCGGAGGGACGCTCAATTAGCGCGGCTTGGGTCAGTCCTCTGTTCTCGTCGGATTCTTGCGGTTGTGGTCTGTGCGTTTTGCTATTAACCCTTTTACCCCCAAAGGACGTACTGGTACGTTTCTCAAAACTCATCCCTTTACCCCCATGGACGTACCGGTACGTCCTTCCAAAAAAATGCTATAAAAAAATCTTTTTTTCATTTTTTTGATAATTTTTTTCAGAAAATTCAGGCATTTTCCAAGAGAATGAAACCAACCTGACCTCTCTATGACAAAAATTAAGGCTGTTAGAGCAATTTAAAAAATTTATACTGCAAAATGTACTGGGGAAAAAATAACCCCTTGGGGGTTAAGGGTTGGAAATTTCCAAAGAGCTGGGGGTAAAAGGGTTAACTCTGTTTTAATCGTGATTTTTTACGTGCATCCTTTAACGGTAATTTACGTAAAGTATGGGTCCTAAAGGGCTTAGTTTTGCCAGTGGTAGTGGTAGTGGTGAGAAAAGGAAGAAGGAAATGCTTTCTTTAGAAGTTAAGCAGGAAATTGTTGAAAAACATGAGCGTGGCGTCCGCTTGAGTGAACTTGCTAAACAGTATGGCCGTAATATGTCGACGATCTCGACAATCCTTAAACAGAAGGAAGCTATTAAAGCAGTGAAACCTTCTAAGGGGATCACCATAATTTCAAAACGCCGTACCCCTATCATAGAAGAGATGGAACGACTTCTACTAGTGTGGATTAAGGACAGAGAGATCGTTGGCGACACCATCACCGAGACCGTCATCTGCGAGAAGGCGCACGCCATCTTTACGGACTTGAAGGAGGAGAGCTCTGGGGGTGATGCTGAGGAGAGTTCAACCGAGCCTTCCTCAGATGATTTCAAGGCATCTCGTGGCTGGTTCGAGAAATTTAAGAAACGGTCCGGGATTCATTCGCCACGGAGAGGCTGCTAGTGCGGACACAAAGGCTGCAGCTGACTTTGTCAAGAACTTCGAAAAGATCGTGCAGGAAGAAGGCTACGTAGAGCAGCAGGTGTTTAATTGTGATGAAACCGGGCTGTTTTGGAAGAAGATGCCGAGTCGAACCTACATCACTGCCGAAGAGAAAAAATTGCCTGGGCATAAACCAATGAAGGATCGGTTGACTCTTGCCCTGTGTGCCAACGCTAGCGGGGACTTTAAAGTCAAGCCCTTACTGGTTTACCATTCTGAGAACCCTAGGGCCTTTAAAGCACACAACGTCGATAAGGATCAGCTTCATGTTTTCTGGCGATCCAACTCGAAGGCCTGGGTCACTAGGCAATTCTTTGTGCAATGGGTTAACCAAGTTTTCGGCCCTTCTGTGAAGAAGTATCTTCATGAACAGAAATTGCCTTTAAAGTGCCTGCTATGCCTTGACAATGCACCCGCTCACCCCCCCGGGACTTGAAGATGATATCTTCGATGAATTTAAGTTCATAAAGGTGCTGTATCTTCCACCGAATACCACCTCTATCCTCCAGCCCATGGACCAGCAAGTCATCTCTAATTTTAAGAAGCTGTACACCAAGCACTTATTTAAGCAGTGCTTTAATGTCACGCAAAGCACCAACTTAACTTTGCGTGAATTTTGGAGGGGCCACTTCAACATCGTGCACTGCTTGAAGATCATAGATCAGGCTTGGGTGGGATTAACTCGACGGACCCTCAATTCTGCCTGGAAGAAGCTGTGGCCTGATGCAGTTTCTCCCCGAGATTTCGAGGGTTTTGACCCCGAACCTGATCCCGTGGTGGGTGCAGCGGAAGCCGTAGAGGAAATCGTCTCCCTTGGCAAGTCCATGGGTCTGGAGGTCGACGCAGATGACGTTACGGAACTCGTTGCCGAACATCACGACGAACTTACCACGGATGAGCTCAAGGAACTCCATGCTATGTCAGAGCACATGAGTGATGACGAGGAAGGGAGCGAGGAGGTAGAACATGTGTTAGGTTCGGCGCATATAAAAGAGGTGTTAGGAAAATATCAAGACGTGGTCGACTTCATCGACAAATACCATCCAAATAAATTGCAGGTTTGTCGTGTAGTTTCTCAGTTCGATGATGTTTGCCTAAGTCACTTTTGAAACATTCTGAAAAGCCGTACCAAGCAATTATCTATCGATAATTTCTTTAAAAAAACTGCGAAGCGAACTCGTGATGAAGAGGATGTAAGTGATTCGAA
>NC_090763.1:30003628-30011128 GCF_036898095.1 Palaemon carinicauda
AAAGTGAAATGCCACTTTCTCTAGAAAAAAAAAGCATTTAATGAGATGATCCCACAGGCTTACCATATGCCTCAGAAGCTTAGAGCCTTACTAAAGCCTCAGAACATAAAATAGTTACAACTCAAACAGCTATGGAAGAAAAATAATGATAGGATTAACACTAGGAGCAGAAACAGAGCAATATAAGTATGAACACTAACTAAAATAAAGGAAATTTTAACAACTTGTAAGAAAAGGAAGTTGACATGGACATGACATATGATGAGAATGACAGTTAATAGATGGACATCAAGAATAACACAATATGTCCCTAGATATTTCAAATGAAGCGAGGGAAGGTGGATACATGATGGATATATATATATATATATATATATATATATATATATATATATATATATATATATATATATATGTATATATATATATATATATATATATATATATATATGAATATATATATATATATATATATATATATATATATATATATATAACTATATATATAAATGTATATATATAAAAAGTATGAATACTGTATATATAAATGTATGTGTGATTATATATATACATATATATATATATATATATATATATATATATATATATATATATATACATATATATATATATATATATATATATATATGCATACATACATATATATATAAATATGTATATATATATATATATATATATATATATATATATATATATATATACTGTGTATTATATACATATATTTATATATATATATATATATATATATATATATATATATATATATATATGCGTGTTTGTCTGTGTGTCATGATTCTTTTTTCATTACTAACCCATTTTCTACCAGGAACTGTAAAAAAGAATCCTCTATGGGATTACTTTTCGAGTTAGTTTTAGTTATAAATTCATCGCCAAGAAATGGACATATATTTTAAAGATACAAATAGAGCCATAAGCAACTTTCAAGTTCATGGGGTAGTTAGGCACTATGAAGTTTTGATACTTCACAAACATAAATCAAAACGAGAACTTCTTGTCTAATTGAATATCAGATTAAGCTTAAACATTATGGTCAATAACAGAGGAACCCCTTTCTGGCTCTTTCGTTGATGGCCCGTAGAGTTTATCGTCTTCTAGGTATGGTACTTGACATCGATTCCTCTCTCTTATTCTTTCTTTCTATTCTTTCTTTCTCTTCTCTAAGTGTTCATGTAGGTAGGTAGGTTGTAGATTTCTTCTGTTGGCACACAGCAATGGTTCATGTTGGTCTACCACCTTTCTGAACATCTTCACTGTAAAGGAGTCTCCCATCTTCTCATACTATGGAGGCTTAACAAAACCTGGTTAGATAAATACCTGACTTTACAGGAGGTCAAGTCTGATGCAGGAATACCAAGACCCTGTGTAAGGGTTCAAGCCAAGCTAACCCCAGTTTCAAGCTGTCCCCGGTAACTTGGGGCTGGTTTCAGATTACCGGGGGGTGTTGTTTGAAACTGGTTTCAAGCTACCACCCCACTCTGTTTTCAAGTTACCCTCTCATTGAAATAGAAAATAATTAATATGACAGTGCATATATGCATCATGCATTTATTGCTGACTTCGCAGTAGTAGATTAAAAGTTTATATTTTCGTAATGAAGACAAAATATTGTGTAGACATATTAGTGGATTGTATGACACGTTGGAAGCCACAGACTGTCAATTAATGTTTTGTGTTAACGGCAAGGTAAAGAATTATTGCAGTGCGAGTGTGATTGTCGAGAATCGTTTTTTATCATCTCAAAAAGATTCAATTCATGTGTTTCAGGTGCATGAGCATCACACGGCAATATAAGTGGAGAAATTGACACAAAAATCCACAACGAGATGTGTACTTTGCTGCTATACTCTGTCAAATTTACGAAGATTAAGATGTACCTAAAGACAAAAACACACATGCCATATTTCCGATTTTGTGTTTTGAAAAAAAAAAGAGAAAAGTATGCCATTTGATGGTTATAATGAATATAATTACTTTCAATGTTAAACATTAATGATATAAAAACTAAACTTCTAATTGTTATACTTTTGTAACATTATTCAGTCGTACTATAAAGAATAAAGAAACATGACACATAATTGCTACTTTTCCGATACAGTTCCTCAGGTCAGCGATGGATATTCAAGAATGGAAGGTCACCCATACCCATACGGAGCAACAGTAGGCTACTTACTGGTCAAGCACGAGGGATTGTTTATAATGTTTCGAAATATTTTTCTTTAGAAAAAGAGAAAGGGGGTTCTATTACTGATGTTGTTGAAGCAATTTTTCGCATAGCAGAAACAACCAATTTAAGCAAAACTACTTTCACATCAAATGAACAGTGATGTATTTTTGAATAATGGTTCCGTAAGCAGTTGCTACCGAATATATTTCCATCTTCCTTATATGTAATGGTAACGCATCTTATCACAGAGCAAAATTAGATAAACCTGCAACAGCATCAAACAACAAGGCACAAATGAAACAATGACTCAACCCCCCACCCACCCCCCCCCACCACCCCAAAAAAAACCGTATCACCAAGAGACAATATGTTAAAATATCAACTTGAGGAAATGGTCAAGAAATACTCTAAATATTGATAACGCTTACATGATTGCTAAAATTGCAGTTGAAAATAGTTACAAGGTTACTCGTCTTCCTTCATACATTTTTCAATATAATCCAGTGCAACATATTTGGGCACAAATGAAGACCTATGTAGCGAAAAAAAAATGGTAGATTTAAGGGTAGGCTTACCTTTAAAAGAAGCACTGGATTCGGTGACAAAAGAAAATTGGGCGAATACCGTAAAACACGCCGAAAAATTACAAGAGGACGATGCAAAGCAACATTTGGTAATCGAAAAATATATTGATTCTTTAGTAAGAAGACTTAAGTCCTCTGATGAGGAATATTCTTAAAAACTGTTACGTTGTCATCTATATCAATAAATAAGTTCTGGTGTATGTCGAAAGACTAATTTCAAAGTAAAAGTTAGATGTATAAAATTGTTTGCATCCTCCTATATTATTATTATTATTATTATTATTATTATTATTATTATTATTATTATTATTATTATTATTATTATTATTATTATTATTTTTATTAGCCAAGCTTCAACCCTACTGGGAAGGGAATGAAATAAAGAAATAAATGAAGGATGTAAAGATAAAATTAAATAATATCAAGAATGTAAATGGGTATTGTATCATTAGAGAAATGTTAAAACAGACTGATAACAAAAAACTATAACGAGTATGTTAACCTGCCAACAAAAATAATAAAATAGCTGTTGTAAGAGGCAATATGACAAAAGAAAACAAGGTTACATTTCGGCTGTGGACTTCAGAGAAGATAATTTTTTTAGTAGGCGATCGATTCCCCAAAGGAGATTAATACAAGAATTTAGTGAGGGGAGAAGGTATACTACGAGGACTAAAATATGGCACCGTGAGTTATTTTTCTTTTTAACAGAGTATAAGGTAGTCTTCTAAGATTGGCTTTTTCATTTTCCGAAACCTCTTGTGGGTACTAGGCGTTCACTAGGTAGTCAGTGATATCGAGGTGGTCCGATTTCCGTTCAGCAGCCATACTGACAACTTTTTTGGCAAGTGATGCTGTGATCGAGTTAACCAGAATTTACATACATACCAACTAACTAATACACCAGAGATCAGTGGCTTATTGTACCATGTACATGATAATCTGGTAATGAAACAAAGGGCGTTTGATTTGGTGACCGATGACGAGAAATTGTCATTGTAACTATCGCCCTCTTTATGGTCATCCCGATGAATTAAGGAACGTTTGACTTATGTGCATTAGTATTATGCCAATGTCTATATATAGACATTGTATTATGAAACATGCAAATTTACACACGGAATGTGCCTTGAGTTCGTTTTGAAAAAAAATTACAAGTAAATGATGGTCGTATCGAGCGGGCTTTTAACACTGTGTTTGTATAATAATCGCAAAGAAGAACAAATCAATAAACGGATAAAGACATGACATCAATGAATTATACCAATAGCTGAAACCGTACATGTATATACATGTAACCTTATATTTTTGTGTTGACTCTGATCAAAAGCAATTGATTAACATTTATAAATGATGAGACACTGCGCAAAATCGAGGGGGTTAGTTTGAAACCAGGGGAAAAGCTTAACACCGGTTCCATATTATCTCCCCGGGGGTCCGGTTTCAAGTCCCCCCCCCCCCCCCCCCCCCGGTAGTCTAAAACCGGTTTCAAACTACTGGGTGGGGGTTAAGATTAGGAGTGGGTAATTTGAAATCACTGCACCGGTATTGGATCAGGTGGTGACCTTCAGGCACTCTTGACAAGACTTAGAAAGGGAAGCAGGACTGGCCATCTTCCTTTTTATTCACCCATCTTGAGGGCGAATCAAAAATGGCTGCTGTCGCTAAGATGCACTTGGTCCAGCAGTTATTTTGACTCCCACCCACACGACTGGTTAGACAGGGACCTTCTTGCTTGCAGAAATTGACCCTGGTGTATACCCCTGTGTTATTTGCATTTCCAGCCACCTCCTTTCCTTACAAGAAGCCTATATGACTTCATAGCATATTTCGACTTCTTCGTCTGCTACGAGGATGCTAGGGCTTAACTGCTTAACTTCTACATACCTTACAATTTTTGTATCAGTAAGTCTATGTGATTCCTTAAATTAGCCTATGTTTCTCTCTCTCTCTCTTTCTCTCTCTCTCTCTCTCTCTCTCTCTCTCTCTCTCTCTCTCTCTCTCTCTCTCTCTCTCTCTCTCTCTCTCTCTCTCTCTCTTTGTATCTGTGTGCCGGTGAGTGATTACATTTTGCTACCCTATAAATATCCTGATTTAACGCGGATAACATACGGCTATCGAGTCCAATATAGCTACAAGTTTTCGTGAATAGTCAGTGATTAGTTTGAGGTCAGAGAAGTGGGATAAAACGTCGGCATAGAATAGTTATCTTGTGAATTACTAAAAATCTAATCAAGATGGCTTTGTACAACACGGGCAAGGCTTGGAGAGACATTGCTGGACTCAGCAAAAGTATATTCCATGAGTTGGCGAAACAGGAGCTCGACCGTCTGATAACAGAGGTCACTAGTAACGCCAACCAGTGTGACGGAAAAATATTCGCAGACATATTGAAACAATACGATCCAATAAACTGGAGCAAATCTGCGGAAAACATCAGCAAAATAATAGAAGAAATTCCAAAGAAGATCCAAGTGATAAAGAGACTTATAAAGAAAGTCTACGTCAATCAATACATTCCATCAAAGAACAATAAGAAGTCCAATATGGTGAATATGCTGATTGATGCATTGGGAGAAAGAATGCCAAAATGGTGTAATACATGTAAGATATGGTATTCCATTAATAATCCTCAACAATTGATTAGAAAATGTGATGCCTGTCATGTTCCAACACACCCCACATGTGTTGAAATACCTCAAAAAATAAAAAATAAAGACACAAAGGTATTCTGCTCAACATGCTTAGTCTGGATAGAAAATATAATTAAGTCGAGACTAAATCTGCAAATAGTTGAAGATAAAGAAGAGGAAGAAGAAGAAACAGAAGAAGAAACAGAAGAAGAAGAAGAAGAAAAAGAAGAAGAAGAGAACAATGAACAGGATATGTGTAAGGATGCTGAGGAAATCATTGATATAACTTATGATGCCATCCAACAACATACTTATGAAAAAATAAATTACCAGATGGAAACAAAATAATAGACCCAAGAGACTCTACCCAGACCTACATAATTTTAGGGAAGAGCAAGAACAAGAAAAAAAGAAAAGAAGGATATAGTCTGCAATATGCTGAAAAGAGGGAATTGCAGATTTGGCGAAAGATGCTACTACAAGCATCCAAAGATATGCCATAATTATGAAATATATGGTAAATGTGCATATTTAGATGGATATGGAGACAAATGCAGAGATCTCCATCCAAAAATATGCAAAAACCTAAAAGAAGGAAAAGGATGCAGTTTCAACAAAAAATGTCAATATATGCATCCTGCAACCATGAATGAAAGTAAGAAAACTCAGCAAACTGAAAAGAAAAATGAAAGCATAAAAGAAACAAAAAAAAAAAGAAACAATAAAGCAGGCTGTGTATATACCGCGCTATGAACCAAGAGCCCCAAGATATGAGGCCTTTCAACCCAAATCTGCACATTTAGAGCCCAACTACAAAGAATGCATCTATAATGCCAGGGGTTGGTGCAGATATGGGGATAATTGCAGGTATTCACACAAAAATAAATATGAAGGCGAAAGAGCAAATATAATAGAAAAGTTGGATTTTTTAATGGCAGAATTCCGGGAAATGAAAAAAAGAACATCATATCAGAACAGGAAGGAAGCATGGGAGAATCCATATTATTACCAATATTAAATAATAGGGATGAAACACAAACCATAATAGTGATGAATGCACAGGGTTTAGTCACGAGTAACTCTAAAAGGAAAATAGAGTTCTTAGAAGAACTAACCCAAATTGAAAAAATAGATATATTAAATATAAGTGAAACATGGTATTCCCAAGAGACTGGCAGTGATGACCAGATAAAGGGTTTCCAAACTTATAGATCAGACAGAACAAATAGGAATCAAGGGGGAACCGCAATATATGGAAGAGACATAAATCAAGGAAAAGTCTGTGAAAAATACAGCAACACAGAATGTGAATAGATTGCAGTAGAATTTGAATTTGAAAAACTAGTGAATATTGTAGTTTACAGACCCCAAACACTAAGGAGTTTGACATAATAATAGAAAAAATAGATGATATATGTAGAAACCATAAAGACTGGAATATACTCCTATCCAGAGATTTTAACTTTCCTTTCGTGGATTGGAAAGAACGGATAGAAGAAAGTGGTTGTATGTATACATATAAAAAAGAGAGTAATAGTAGCGCAGAAGATAAAAGGCAATTTGAAAAGCTTCAAGATATGCTATTAGAACATAATATGCAACAAATAAACCACATTCCAATAAGAAAGGAAAATGTCCTAGATCTAGTATTTGTGAATGAGGTGAATTATGTTAAAGAAATAATAGTGTATAACACGGAAATTTCAGACCACAATGTCATAGAATTGATAGTCCATTCCAAAGCAAGTGATCGCAGAATCAATAAAAGCACAAAACTTTGGGAAGGATATGGAAAATATAATTTTTACAGTAAGAATATAAAATGGTCAGAAATAAATGAAGAACTGAATAAAGAATGGAAAAAATGTATTTGTAAGTGATAATATACAGGTAAATACGGACATACTGTAGAAAATACTGGAGAAAATTGTTGAAAAATATGTACCGAAAAAAAACAATAAACAAAAGACGTGCATACCAAGAGACAGAAGGATCTTATTTCAGAAAATTAGAAAGTGGAAGAAAAATCTTGCAAAAGAAAAAAATGTGTGGAAAATGAGGGAAATAAATTGTAAGA
>NC_090763.1:30016128-30026128 GCF_036898095.1 Palaemon carinicauda
ATAAGCCCATTTCTTACCATTCCATAATTTCTGATAACTTCCACGAGAGAGAGAGATAGAGAGAGAGAGAGAGAGAGAGAGAGAGAGAGAGAGAGAGAGAGAGAGAGAGAGAGAGAGAGAGACATCTATTTTTACATTTAATATTTTATATTTATTTCTAAATGATAGAGAGAGATGGAGATTAAAGATTATTCGAAATTCAGTTGAGCGCTCTCTCTCTCTCTCTCTCTCTCTCTCTCTCTCTCTCTCTCTCTCTCTCTCTCTAGTAGACGTTATGAAAAATAATGTACTTGAATGTAATTTAATTTTTAACAAATAGATATAAAAATCAAAAGGTAAAATAGTTGTGTTTCTCTCTCTCTCTCTCTCTCTCTCTCTCTCTCTCTCTCTCTCTCTCTCTCTCTCTCTCTCTCTCTATCTCTCTCTCTCTCTATCTATCTGAAATTATCAAAAGAAATGAAATAGTATGAGACCTATCAATAAAAGGTATGGATAATAAAAGCAAAAATAGTTGTGCTTATTCTCTCTCTCTCTCTCTCTCTCTCTCTCTCTCTCTCTCTCTCTCTCCTCTCTCTCTCATCTCTCTCTCTCCTCTCTCTCTCTCTCTCTCTCTCTTTCTGATGTTATCGACAGAAATGAAATAGTATGAAGCCTAACTGTAATCAAACAGATATGGAAAATAAAAACAGAAATAGTAGTGTTTATTCTCTCTCTCTCTCTCTCTCTCTCTCTCTCTCTCTCTCTCTCTCTCTCTCTCTCTCTCTCCTCTCTCGTGGAAGTTAATGGAATAGCATGAAACCTAATTTTAACAAACAGTTATAGTAAGTCAACAACAAAAATTATGCTTATTCTCTCTCTCTCTCTCTCTCTCTCTCTCTCTCTCTCTCTCTCTCTCTCTCTCTCCTCCTCCACGATGAATACCTTAAGGGGCGGAAAATCTAAATTTTTCTTGTAGACAATCTGACATCCTAAATCATTCCTATTAATATTCGGCAAAGATTTATATCCAAGTTTCTGATTTAGTCTTTGATATATGGAGATATGACGAAGCCTTTGTTGACTTGTGTCTTCTTGGGCTTCGAGCCAAGTCAGTTCTTAGTAAGATATCTCGCTCCAAATTCTACTAATACCATCTGACAAGCTTAATCATCTGATTATTATTATTATTATTATTATTATTATTATTATTATTATTATTATTATTATTATTATTATTATACCAATAGCAGATAGTTTTAACAGTCGCTTATTGCATCTTAAACGGCTATTGCTATGTCATATTTCTCAACATTTTAATCTTGTTGCACACGGACGACAATGGACAGACAGTAGGCCGTTCAACGACTATCCGGATGACAATAGAAATATTTTCATAAAAGCGATTGCAGAGCAATACTAGCCAACGACATTCATGTACGAGTATGTCTTTTGTATCTGACAAATTATAAAAGAAAAATTATATAACGTACTTTTATAATTGTTATTTAATTCATGTATCAAAATATACTATATAAGTATGAATGATGAAGTTCTCAATCGCCTTAAATATATATATATATATATATATATATATATATATATATATATATATATATATATATATATATATATATATCTTACAAACGTTATATTTATCATAACCTTCTTTACTTGTTCCTATCGAATTTGAGGATCACAATACATACACAACTCACTTTACTTACTTTGAAGGAATCAAATGTATATTTTGCCATGCTTATATAAGAGGCGTATCGGCTGAAAAGGTAGAAAGATAGCAAAAATTTTCGCAGAAATATCCCATCTTTCTCTCTAATGTACGTCTAACAAGCATTGCGACGTTTGCTTTCATATTTAGCGTCACTAGACGGCAAGCTAACTTCAAAAAAAACCAAAAGAAAGTTACCAAGTTCTTATGAGACCATTACAGCCAGTTATAAAAGTCTACTCGCCACTAAATCACAACAACAGATCTTATGAGTCACTTCGCCCCACAAAATCTCACAGCAACGAGGCTTACGAATCATTTCGCTCTCGAAACTTTTTCCCGGATGCCAGTAATTCGTCGGGGATTGTTTGAAGTTAGTTATGGTGGAGGTTATTAAATGGCATTGGTACAGGAAAGGTATTTCCACGGTGGAAGTATCTGGCAACTTTGGATGGAGGTGTACTGAGTAAAAAACAGCGAAACCTCTCGTTACAAATATTACAAGAAAGGGTAATATCTCTAAACCGCCTGTCTCTTCCGGAGCGAATTCTCTAGTTATATATATATATATATATATATATATATATATATATATATATATATATATATATATATATATATATACATATATATATATATATATATATATATACATATATAATATATATATATATATATATATATATAAATATAATATTATATATATATATATATATATATATATATATATATATATATATATTTATATAACGGATTTTGAGCGAAGCGAAAAATCTATTTTTGGGTGAGATGGCCATGTCGTCCTGATGGAAGTTCCTATAGGGTAGCTTCCTAGGGTATATTACAAACTACGGCGATATTCCCAGAGAATTTACCTTAAGGTACCAGAATTCTAACTCCTGGAGCGAGTATCCCTCGTGAAAGGGATATCGCGACATATCAGAGGACGTATTCTAGACACGTCACATGGCAATCTACATCCTGGACAGAGATTTCGTCTCGTAGGAGATGATTGACGAGATACGAATTCGGGAAAGAAAAAGGGGAGCCGCTCCCAAGGCTTCCCTATCCCCCGATTCGTATGCGTGCCTGGCGCCAATCCTGGCGCCATCTGTATTCCTTGTAGCGTACACGAGGTGCTACAGATACTGTATGTAGGGAGGGGTCCTACAGCCCTTTCTTAGAAAGGCAAGGGCGGGTCCATCAGGACGACATGGCCATCTCACCCAAAAATAGATTTTTCGCTTCGCTCAAAATCCGTTTTTTGGGCTCAAGCCATGTCGTCCTGATGGAAGTGTACCAGAGCATTACTGTATCTGTGGATTCTCAGAACGTGCCGTACTCCCCGGAGGTAATTTTTTCCCGGTCGACTAGACTTAGAGACCTAAGATGTTACCGTTATACATCTTTTCAACTAACTATAAACTATGTTAGAGCTTCCTGCCCCCTACAGGGAAGAGTCCTACTAGACTCTGGAAAAGTCTCGAAGAGTACATATATCTACGTATGAATACCAGGCAAGCTAATATAGTGGTCTCGCCCTATATTAAGTAAAGCATAGTTTGTAAAGGACCACTGCGTCAATATGAAATATCGACCAGTTTTCCGCACAATACTTGTATTGGACAAAGGTTTTATATCCGCATAGGAGGAAAACCAATGCAACATAGCTTGCATAAAGGAACAATTCTATTAGAATTATCCCAGATAAGGTACATAGAATGAATACTCAATTATACCAATAAATTGACACAGGTGAAGGAGACGCAAGGTTCTCAAGAACCAGATTATTGACAGGCAATAAATAGACAGGTTAACCACAATTATATATATATATATATATATATATATATATATATATATATATATATATATATATATATATATATATATAAGAGGATAACCCAAAACTATAAGCATAAGTATGATAGTAAACAGAGCTTGTTTGTCTGAAAGAAAAAACATTAGATGCCACTTTTAAGATACCGAGGTATCAAAGTCATAAAAGCCTGTATTACAAATCAATGACATTAGCGTTAGAAACGCTCGGCACACATGTCTGCACTTATGCTAGGTTCACCTTCGGAAATGGAACAGTCTGGATGGGCAACACAGTGCCCTCACTTAGTTTGTAGTACAGTATGTAACTACACACTCACCCTGGAATTAATCGTCCCAATTAAGACCACTGTTCCTCGCAGAGTTAAACAGTAGGGTTAACACCGCGACCCACTGCTACCACAGATCTCTTTTAGTTCCTCTACTTGCTTTGCATAGTGGCGAAAGAACACTCTGGAAGACTTCCAGCCAGTGTATGAACGGAGATGTTCAAAATCCATACAATTAAAGAAATTTAAGAATGAGGCAACTTTCCTCGGATCGTGACCTGCGGGTGTATTGTCAGGATCCGCTCTGCGAATAAAATATGTGATTTTCGCTCTGAGTTGATTCAGAGATAAATTTGAGCCTGATGTTTCTCCCCTGAATAGTTGACCACCCTTGAAGTCTGAAGTTCTATGAAGATAGACCTTTAGGCATTCTACTGGACATAGAGATGCATCTTCTTTCAGAGGGCAGATTCTCCAGGGACCCCACCTGTTGGTGGGTAACTCATTCTTGGCGAGAAACGTAGGATCCGGAAACAGGTTCAGTTCTTCCCCATCCAGGAACTGAACACGACCTGCCTCTCTCGAGAGGCTACAATCTCACTAACCCTGGCCCCGGACGCGAGTGCAAAATAGGAAAATAACTTTTTGTGTTAAATCCTTTAACGCACACTCTTCATTGCTCAACAGAGAAGCGAAATGAAAAACTTGTCTAAAGACCATGAAATGGGCTTTGGAGGTGCTGAAGGTCTGAGCCTAGCACAGGCTTTCGGGACTTTATTAAAGATCTCGTTACCTAGGTCGACCTGGAAGGCATATAGAATGGGTCTTGTCAAAGCAGACTTACACGCTGAAATCGTGTTCGCTGCCAACCCTTGACCATGGAGGTGGGGAAAAAAGATAAGCAGAAGTCTGTCAAGATCTCCTGCGGAATCTTCGCCTTGACAAAAGGCCACCCATTTTCTCTAAGATGACTCATATTGCCTTCTAGTAGATTTGCACTTATATTCCTCAAGGAAGTCTATACTGGCTTTCGAAATCCCGAAACGCTTTCTCACCGCTAGGGAGAGAAAATCATGAGCTGCAGGGTCCGGGTTTTCTGTAATGAAGCGCAGACAGTTGACTTCTGGGCTCGCTGGGTCAGAACTGGATCTGGTAGTGGTACAAACTTCAGCTACAGTTCCAATGCCAGGAGGAACCACACGCTGTTCGGCCACTTGTGGGCCACTATTGCCGCTACCCTTTGAAGGATCTCAGTTTGTTGAGGACCCTCAACAGAAGGTTGTGAGGAGGGAACAGATAAATCTTGGACCATCTGTTCCAGTCGAGGGACATCGCGTCCACTGCTTCCGCTAAGGGGTCCTCGTACGGGGCACGTACAGGGGCAACTTCTTGTTGTCTTTCGTCGCAAGGAGGTCTATCTGCAGTTCTGGGACTGATTCAGAATGAAGGTGAATGATCCTGCGTCTAAGGACCATTCCGACTCTATCGGTGTGAACCTGGATAGAGCGTCCGCTGTCACATTGCGGACTCCTTGAAGGTGAACTGCCGACAGGTACCACTTCTTCTTATGTGCATCGAATGACGCAGGGAGACTTTCTTTAAGGTAAGGAGCACTGCCCTAGCTTCTAGAAAGTTTTACGTGAAAGGTCTTGAATAGCCTGGACCAAGTCCCCTGGACTTTTTTCCGATGAGAGTGACCTCCCCATCCCTCCTTCGAGGCGTCTGAGTGAATCGTCACCGACGGGGGAGGTGGCTGAAGAAGAACCTGACTTCTTTAGATGTCTGGCTTGGGACCAAGGCCTGAGAAGAGTACTTAGCCGAAGCGGCTGGTCTTCTCAGATCTCTTCACGCGTTTGATGCATAACTTCTCCAAACTCCGATTGCATCCTTTAGCTGTGCTCTTAGCACTGGGTCTGTCACCGAAGCAAACTGGAGAGAGCGCAGTACTCTCTCCTGCTCGTGTCTTGATATCCTTTCGGAATCTTGAAGTCTCTTGACAGAACCCGCTATCTCCTTCCTTTTCTTCGCCGAGGTGGAGAAACGGTGTGACAAAAGGTCCCAGTGAATTCTCAGCCACTGGAACTTTTGAGATGGAGAAAGTCGAGACTTTTTCTGTTGATCTTGAAGCCTAGGTACTCTAGGAACTGGATCACTTGACTGGAAGCTTGCAAGCATTCTGTCTCGGATGCTGCCCACACCAACCAGTCGTCCAGGTAGGCTACTACCTGAATTCCCTTTAGGCGAAATTGTTTGAGAGCTACGCTCGCAAGCTTCGTAAAAATCCTTGGGGCTATGTTTAGCCCGAATGGCATGGCTCCGAAGGCGTATAGTCTTCGTTGTAGCCTGAACCCTAGGTAGGGGGAGAGTCGATGGCTAATTGGAATGTGCCAGTAGGCGTCTGACAAGTCTATAGAGACGGAATATGCCCTCCTGGGCAGTAAGGTCCTTATGTGTTGCAGCCACCCGTTGAGATACTACCACTAGAGAGTTATGGGGTCTTTTGACTGGCCAGACAGTACTACATTGGATCCTCCTCTCTGGTTACGGTTCATTTTCCCTTTGCCTACATACACACTGAATAGTCTGGCATATTCTTTACATATTATCATCTATCCTCATACACCTGACAACACAGATTACCAAACAATTCTTCATCACCCAAGGGGTTACTGCACTGTAATTGTTCAGTGCCACTTTCCTCTTGGTAAGGGTAGAAGAGACTCTTTAGCTATGGTAAGCAGCTCTTCTAGGAAAAGGACACTCCAAAATCAAATCACTGTTCTCTAGTCTTGGGTAGTGCCATAGCCTCTGAACCATGGCCTTTCACTGTCTTGGGTTAGAGTTCTCTTGCTTAAGGGTACACTCGAGCACACTCTCCTATCTTATTTCTCTTCCTCTTGTTTTGTTTAAGTTTTTATAGTTTATATAGGAGATATTTATTGTTGTTACTCTTCTTAGAATATTTTATTTTCCTTTTTTCCTTTCCGCACTGAGCTATTTTCCCTGTTGGAGCCCCTGGGCTTATAGCATACTGCTTTTCCAACTAGGGTTGTAGCTTAGTAAGTAATAATAATAATAATAATAATAATGAACTTGTTAAGTGGCGACAAGTCCAGAATGACTCTGAGCTTTTCCGAGTCTTTCTTGGGAACACAAAACAGCCTCCCTTAGAAATTGATGGGCTTCACCCTTTTTCTCCAACAGTTCTTGAACGTACTCCTCCATAACGGGGGTGGAGTGTTGGAAAAACCGAAGGCACGGGGGTGGAGTGCTGTACCAGCTCCCGCCCAGTCCATTCTTGAGTAGGCTGTGGGCCCAGGGATCGAAGGTCCACCGATCCCGAAATTTCAGAAGTCTCCCTCCTACCGGTATCACCTCGCTTGGACTGCCGTCCTGAGGTCTTGCCTTCCTGACCATGACCACCCTTGAATCCCCTTCCCCTTGAGGGGCGTCTAGACGAGCCTCTGGCTGCTCCTCTAGGCTTTGCTCGAAAGGAAGTAGACTGCCCTTCGAACGCTGGGGTGAATGCCGTGGACTGTGTCGACACGGCCTGGGGTACCCACTGAAAGGTGGTCGGGGTTTGTGCCACGATCTGGGGCACTGGGGGCAATGGCCATTGCAGTTGCTGTTGCTGTCTAAGAGGCTTGGCTGGCCGAGACGGTAGCCTAGTCCTCATAGTCTTCTTCTTTGGTTGAGAACCCTCATCCGGGGAAGACTTTCTTTTGATAGCCAGGCCCCACTTCTGGAGAAGGTTTCTATTCTCCAAGGCGGCTTTATCAACAGCTTCTTTGACCAAGTCGGTAGGGAAAAAGGTCTTTTCCCCAAATGTTGGAGGAGATTAGTTTCTTTAGCTTGTGCCTCACCGTAGCCGAGGTAAACACGAACTCCCTACAAGCTCTCCTTGCCTTGACGAAGCCATAAAGGTCCTTCGTCACTGTGGCCAGATGAGGCTTGGCCACTACCATGAACATTTCATGGACCTTGGGGTCACTTGCCATCGTCTCGAGAGTAGTCTGAAGAGACATTGAGGCAGTCAGTCTTTCTTTTGTATCGAACTCACTTCGCAAAAGAAAGTCAGACAGCTTAGGGGGGTCCTTGCCGAACTGACGTCCGGCAATATCAGCCTCCAACTTTCCCACTGAGAACGTAAGATGGACGTTCTTCCAGTCTTTGTGGTCCATAGGCAGGGCCAGCGACAAGGGTTTACATTCCTCTAAGGAGGGGCAAGACTTGCCGGCCTCGATTGCTTTTAGAACAGCCAGAAACCTTTTCTGTAAAAAGGGGAAGGCTCTAGTAGGCGAGGACACAAAGGAAGGGAGCTTCCTATTCAATGCAGCTACCTTTGAGTTAGAGAAGCCCCTCTCTTTCATCGAAGATGAAAGTAGAGCTTGAGCCTTAGCATGGTCCATCACTATGACCTCCTTCGGCTCTGTCTCCTCCTTTGAAGCTGGTTCCTTCCTCAGCCGGACATAACAGTCCGGATATGATGCCTTGCTGGGCCAGAATTCCACCTCCAGGGGAACTGAGCCCAGCTTATCCGAGATGACGATCTTTCCAGTTGTCATCGGCATGTGCTCAGCATACCTCCATGGGTTAGCATCTGAGCACAAGGGAAGGTCTTTCACATTGAGCTTTTTCTGGGGCCCATGTGATTCTGCAAGGCACTGCATTCGCAGTTCCATTGCAGCCGCCTTCTCCTGATTCTCCTTCTGCATTTGTTGGATCATTCCAACAATAGAAGAGAGGGCCTGTCCCAGCTCTACTGGGAGACCGGCCGATGTAGAGGGGCTTGAACTTCATCCTGGGCTTCTGCCAGGAGGTCTTCCTCCTGACACCCGTCCACATCAGACATCCTGTCATCTAGCTGGATGTCTTGCATCACGACCGCGACTTCAGCATCCACCTGGATCTGAATTTAGGGGATCTCCTCTTGAGGCTGGGGAATCACTGCATCAGCTGATGCCTTAGGGAAAGGATACGCCCTCATCTTTTCACTTGGAAGATAAGGGCCAGAAGTGTTCTTTTGGAAGCCCCTTACCCAGGTACGAAGCTTCTTCCTAGCTATTTAATTGTCTCATTAATCAGGTTAGTGCACACAGTACATACCTGAGGGTCCCAATACCGGAGATCATCCTTGGAGACAACGTATGCTGCGTGTCTCCTACAAAACTCATGTCCGCAGAGGTTCTTGCTGCTGACATTGCAGAAAGCACTTCCCCACTTCGGAGTGTCCTTCTGTAAAGAGAAGAAATTTCCATGAGTATCAAGTGAACTATGTATCACTGGATATGCATAGTATAGCATAACAATTCAGAAAGGAAAGACACACACTTGTGTTTCCCTCACAACCCATTGTTGCAGCCTTCCAGATAATAAAATCAAAAATGGTTTATCTCTTCTAGAGTAACCAATGCAAGGTTTCCAGAGGAAACAGGTGGAGCTCACACCTAAGCAATGATTTTAAAATCCTGGATAATAGACAGGGAAGAACTCAGCTTCCTATCTGAGGGCAACAGCAAAGGGGTGTGCAAGAAAACACAATAGTGTTAGAAGATACAGTGCTGTACCAAAACCCTTACTATAGTTTTCTTCTTACTGTATATGCTATACAGAAGAATACTAGTACAGTATAGGGGGATGTGTGCCGGCCTGCCTTTGCCGGCCGGCAAAGCTGTTAAGTATACTACTTAACAGCTATAGGGCGGCAGCACTCTGGTTCAAATGCCTGTGCCGGTCGGCAGCAACTGCCAGCCGGTAACAGCCAGTGTTGGCCGGCAATGGCTGCCGGCCAACAACTACACAAGGTAATACCCAGCTGCCGGCCACACTCTTGGTGACCGGCAGACAAGGACTGACATAAGCCGGCCGGCAAAGGTACAAGACCGATGCCAGCCGGCAGCAAAAGAACCAGAAGACTACACCTGCCCGGCTGCCGGCCTCATAGGCCGGCAGCCGGGACAGGTACAGCACTAGAAGAAAATAGAATGGATGCCGGGATAAGAGTGTACACAACCTCCAAGCCCGGCAACCGAAAGAGTGCATATAAGGAAGGGGAGAAACTAATTCAGGCTTCCTTGACCAATGCCGTCCGGCTCTGCCGGCAGGCATGGATGAGGGACCAAGAGAGGTCCGGGCAGCACTCGAAAACATAAGACCCTTGCCGGCCAGCAGCTCTGCCGGCCGGCAA
>NC_090763.1:30031128-30068628 GCF_036898095.1 Palaemon carinicauda
GAGATTTCGGTTTCTTCACTTCCATTCTACAATCAAACTCTCTTTGGCGCTTACGAGTTGGAAGGTTATGTTTTCGCCCCCATTTGTTTGGTTGTGTTTCTGTTTTCAAACAGCCTCCTGACCACAACTTCAACCGCAGAGAAATGAAACTTGCAGGGATTAACCGTTTTGTAGAAAGCTAGAAATAATTAAATTTTAGAAGGCCAAGGGCACTGTCAATCAAAATGTCTATTCCAAGTAATCAGCAATAAGTTTGTAAATTGTTGTCACAGAGACTGCAAACTTGGTTCATATTTGAGTGTATGAAAATCCACGCCAATTAATACATGTTGAGGTCAAAAGTCCAGGTCAAGGTCGACATATAAGTCGAGAAATAAGCTGCCGAGGCAAAGGTCTGCGTTCCACTAAGTGCCTCTCTAGTTCTTTCTTTTATCTGTTCTATGACTAACTTCTTTCTCTGGCCCGAATATCATCTCTTCTCGTTCTTCCATCATTCATGCTAATAATAATTGCGCCAACACCCAGGCTTTTCATTGCCATCATAACTAAATTCATATCTATTCGTCTCCTCTTCCCAAACAAAATGGAGCATCTTCGCACATCATGCACAAGTCTGCTCATTCTTATTCCAAAACATCACTCCTATCATTATTCTTTCTTAGACTTCTCGTATGACAATACTTCTACCAAGACAATAAATAGCTATTGAGGTATAGCCGTCCTTCGTATTATGTAACGCTGACATTAATCTTAGCAGGATTTTTTTTTTTTAATAACTCTAAAATTTACCCATCTCACCAACCATCATCAGAACCTTCAACATACCATCCGTAATAGCTATATTGAAAGAAAGAGAATTCTGAGGTATGTACACTTATTTCCCTTTAAAGGTTTAAAGGACGTTCATAAATGGTAGAGGAATGGGACAGTGCCATTGCCCTATCAAGCAGGACAATGCCCTAGAGACTGACCATATATACATATGATCAGCGCCCAAGACCCCTCTCCACCTAAGTTAGGACCAAGGAGGGCCAGGCAATGGCTGCGGATGACTCAGGAGATAGACCTATAGGTTCTCAAAAGGCCCCATCCTTAGCTCACAAGGATGGTAAGGCTGCAGCGACCAAAGGAACTAACAAGTTTGAGTGGGACTCGAACCCCAGTTTGGCGTTCTCCAGTCAGGGACGTTACCACATCGGCCACCACAATCCTCTTTACCATGAAAAGTTTCGTACAACACTTTCGTAATTAATATTTGAACACTTGATTACCTTTTCACTTATTTTAACATACTCAGCCACTCCATCTGTCATCAGACTTGATCAGACTATAGTCAAACCACTTTAGGAGCGAACTCGGAGCCCATTGGCGGCGTGCCAGTTCTCTTCGGGTCATTTTTAAAGCACACCTGGCTTGACCGCTTTAGTCTATGGGCGAGCCAAGAAAAGGAGAAAAGGGTCAGCTAATAAGTCATTCACCCGGATTTGAACGGTCTAAGAATATAATCATTTAATTTGATACTTTCTAAATTGCTTCCTTCGCTCTTTTTGTTTTCAACCACGTGGTGACAAGTTGAAACTATTAGATATAACAAAGAGGAAAATTGTTATAAAAAGATTATCACACTAACAGAAATAATCTTAATTTTGATGTCAAATGAACTCATTTCTCAATTTTGATTAATTATTAAAAGACATGACTCTTTACTAAGGATTTAATTAACTAAGTTTAATATAGATATTTACAAAGGTGACTGTATTGTTTTAGAATTTATTCAATTATTGGAAAAAAGTTAAAAAAAAAACAAAGGTTCAGTTAGCAAACGTGGTTATGGTGACTCTTCGTCAGATGAAGTTAGTTCTATCACAAAAGATTCAATGAATTAGTTAATACAGACGTCATTTATCATGTCTTCCTTTATAATGTTATTAGTGTTAATAGCCTCGACCCAATTTTCCTTGCAAATCTGAAACAAAGTCGTTTTTGATATGTTGGTTGCATCTGCGACACGTTTGATTGCTTGGTCAATTAAAAATTCAACAGTTTCATTATCCTTTTCCAATTAAAAAAAAAAATCATAGGTATTGTATGTCATTTTTATTTCTTCTGGGTGAAAAACCTGACGCGGGGAACCTTCCATGGTATTTACGGAAGGCTATCGTGCGAGACAATGGATGCGGAAGCTAATCTTCAAGCATTTAAGAGGATTTGACCAAAGGTCCCAATGAACTGACCCAGTGAAGATATGGCAACGTGTATGCTATATCTCCTGGTTTTTCATTTTCCTTCCCTTCTTTACTGAAAAGAAGGTATCGGGACTAAGGAGAATCGGCATCGTCGCAAATGAGCTTGAAGTTCGCTCGTAAATGGTTCTACTATAGGTTTTATAATCAAGATCCTATTGTGGACACTCCACTTGGAGCCAAGTCAAATTATGTCCTAACGTTATTAGTCAGCTTTAACAACTATGGTATACTAGAAAGAAACAAATATGGCACATTTTCCTTCGTCTTTACTCTCCTTGGTCATCCGCTCGATAGATGAAAAGACTATATGCAAAATAATGAATGATATAATATCTCGTTGGAGGTATAACATGATGCTTCGAAAGTGGGAGACCAATCTTTGCCGTCTTCGTATTGGTCACACTCGGATGACTCACGAGTTTCTGATGACTGGGCAACACCAGCCATATTGGTTCCCCTGACAGTGAGGCATTTGTTGACCGAATACCTGACTTTTAGCACCTTAAGAAATAGATATCTGTTTGAGGCTCGAGTTGATTATTGGATATGATGAGTTTAATTCTGCTAGCGGTACTTTTGGGTTTATTTCAGAAGCAAGTCTTCTGAAAGCTATTTGACATTTATAATGACATTATCGCTTCCATAGTTTTAATTTGAATTTCCCATTATTCTGTATTTATAACGATCAATATCGGCGTCAATGACCAATGATGTCAGGATGCCAAAATTTTTAAAATCAATCAATTAATCAGCCAATTGATCACAGTTCTGACATTTTAAATCTTGAACATTTTAATTATCTAATCTATCAATCAATCTATCTATCTATCTATCTGTGTATGTATGTATGTATGTATCTATCTATCTATCTATCTATCTATCTATATATATATATATATATATATATATATATATATATATATATAAAAGGATAATTGAAATGTTTAAGTGATAAAAGGTCAGAATTGATTAATTGATTGATTAATTTACTAGTTTTTAATTTTCTGACATCCTGACATCAGCAGTCATTGACAACGGTATCATTATATATATATATATATATATATATATATATATATATATATATATATATATATATATATATATATGCGTGTATTTCTGTATGTGTGTGAGTGTGTGTGTGTGTAGAAATCACAAAAGCTGATACGTGATGAGTATGAAATTTATTAAAGCAATGGAGGGAAAATGAAAAGACTTGATTGGAGTTAGTACTTTCGTTCATTAGGGACATCAACAGACTCAACAATGAGAATGCATATCGTTCGTTTGTTCGTAGTGTATTAAAGCCAACACTTCTTGTTGGCACTGGTCTTTCCTATAGTCGGCCCATAGGTAACCTGAGAATTGTTAAGTAGGTTGATCATTTAAAACGAAATTTGAAAAGTTTTTAGTAGTAGATATAGTTGTGAAAAGGGTAAGGATGATGGTGGTAGTAAGAGAGGGCCATCATGTCACGGATAGTGGTAGTTAGAAAAGTGGGGTGTAAGGCCTTTGATTAGTCGGGAAAGGTTGCAGGTGGGGTTGTCCAACCCATTACTTCCTAGGGTCCCAGCGGAAAGTTTTTAGTAGTAGAGTAAGTTCAGAAAATACAGAAGACGATGTGAATAGGGCCTTACGGTGAGGGGATGAGATGGTTAAATGAGCATTCTGAGGTCATTACCTTGGCGGAGGTAGTCTTAAAAGCAATTGTGTGTGTCTCTCTATGTTTTTAACAATTGCTCTTCTCAGTGTGGCCGCGGCCTGCCAAACCTGTGGTGAGTTGGTGTTTATTTGTAGATCACCTCTCAGCTGAGTTGTTTCCCTACACTCTAGTAAGTAGTGCACGAGGGTGGTAGGACAATTGCGTGCTGGATATTTGCGTCCCAGACAGTTGTGTCCCGGACAATTGTGTTCCCGGACAATTGCGTCTCCGGACTTTTTCGTCCCGGCAATTTGCGTACCTGTACTTGTTTTTAGTGACCATGTAAATTTGTTAAAAGATACGGAAGCGACTCTGTCTATCTGTAGGTCTGTATACATGTATATATGTATATAAGTATGTATGTATGTATGTTATCGGTCGATTACAGAACTATGAATTACTATAAATAAGATGTATGGCATAAAACCACTGAAGTACAGAACTGAGAATTACTGTACTTAACTATGATTTTATGTTTGTATTTACGTAGACCTTTTGAAAACATTTCCTGATTTCTCTAGAAGCAGAGGAGACTTAATATTCACGGCAGTTCAGCCTCAGTTTTCTTTTTGATTTACTTTCCTTTTTTTTTTTTTCTACTTGTGGAATATATTGGCCTTACTTAGCTCTTTCATAAACTTCGTTTACATAGTGATGAACTACTAAACTTTTTTTTTTCTTTTTTTTTTTTTTACTTGTGGAGTATATTTGTCTTACTGAGCTCTTTCATAAACTTCGTTTACATATTGGTGAACTACTAAGGTTTTTTATTTTTATTTTACTTGTGTAATATAATGTATAGTTTCATTATTTTCTCTATTTTCTTCTAACGATCTACTTATTTTTATTTTTAGAAACTGAAGAGCATAGTACAGACAATTTATGAAATCAAATACAGGTGGAGATATACTTGTTGATGAAAATCATCGTTATCACTACCATAAGAAAAATGTTGATAGAAAAAAAATATGACCTAATCTTTTTAGACTTGAATAAAGTTTAAATTGTATATACAATTATAAACATTTTCAATTTTATAAAGTTTTTAAAGATGATGAAACGTGCAAATGATATATTGATGTATATATATATATATATATATATATATATATATATATATATATATATATATATATATATATATATATATATATTTATATATTTCGTGTCCAGTATGGCTAAAGGTATAATTATTGTCAAAGTATGAAGAAAGAATCTATATTATTTGATGCCATTAAAACATATGTATGTTCAGGGTGGATGCAGATATAAATAGAAATACTGTGTAAAAGAATAGAGTAAAGGCAAAGCTAAAAAATTTTATAGAAGCAGTAAAACACACATACAGGTACGCAAATTTCCGGGACGCATATGTCCGGGGACGCAATTGTCCGGAGACGCAATTGTCTGGGACACAACTGTCCGGGACGCAAACGTTCAGTACGCAAATGTCCTAGAACCATGCAGGAGGGCCTGTTGTGGTGTGACATTACAGTGATCACAGGGTCTTTGAATGTTGTCCATGATTTCCCAGTTAGCCTTGTATCCCAGTCTGAGCCTTTGTATGCATACAGCCTGCTCTCTTAGGGTGTATCTGTCCATGGGTGAAGGCTCTAGCTCCGTGGCCCATTTGTACCATGTAGCGGGGGGAGAACCATTCTCTATCCACTTGTGTAGCTCCTTAATTAAATTGTCTTTGAGATGTGATTTTACTTTGTTTTTAATCTGTTGTAGTGCAGGCTGTATGCGCACTTGTACACTTTGTATGTGACGATGCTTTTGGCTAGTTCATCAGCCTTCTTATTCCCTGGTATCCCGACGTGACTGGGGATCCAGTTAAGATTTACTTGTCTGTCTCTTTCATTGTGCTGATACAAGTGCTTTGATATCAGCTAGCAGGGCCTTGTTTTCTTTATTCTTTTCCTGTTGTAAGGCTTGCATTGAGGATCGTGAATCAGTATGTATGACTACTGGTCCTTCTTCGTTTTCCATAGAGTATTGTAGTGCTTGTTTTATTGCAACAAGCTCTGTCTGCATGGTGGAGACATTGTTGGATGTTCTCCAACAGGCCGTAGGGTTACTTAAGAGTTCTGCAGCTCCCGCTGTTTGGGCTCCAGGGTCTAAAGTATCGCAAGTATAGTAGATCTGTGCCCCTGCTGTTTCTGCTAGGAGGATTGCTGCCTGGGCTGCATATGAGTTCCTCCATTGCGCAGTCTTCCTTTGCTCTTGGAAGCTTAGTGTATCTGAAGGTCGCTACTTTTTTCTTTCAAGGTGGAATGTGCAGTGCACCCTGCGCTGAGTCTGGGCTTAGCTGCATGATATCTTCAGTTAGGCACAGGCTCTTTATGTTGTCGCTATGGTCTTTGTCATAGGAGCTTAGGGTTTGAACCTCAGGGTGCTTTGATAGTTCCTTACGCTCTCTCTTTTTGGTTATAGAGTCTCTGTCTGAGAGGAACATCTTTGCAATTGCGGATGCATTTCTTTGTGCAATCCTGTCTTCAAGCGATGGTAGTCCAGTCTCCATCCTTAGGTTGCACAGTCTTTTCCATACTGGGGCTCCTAGCATTGTTTTGAATTAACTCTACTGAGGCTTTTGGAGTTCCTGTTAAGTTTGTGAGGGTTGGAGCGGCATATTCAACTAGGATTCTGAAACAGGCTAGATAGTATTTCTTTTGAACATGCTCATTTGCTCCGTCATTGAGTTTGGTCATGTATTGACTTCCTTCTTGAAGGTGAGTTGCTTGTCAATTACAACTCCAAGGTATGTGTAACTTTCCACCCACTCCATTCCTATTGTGAGTGGATGCAGGGGGTTTGGGGCTATGATTGTCATAGCCTCGGTTTTGCCAATGTTTATGTTCAGTCCCAGCTCATTAGGCTTGTGACTGATGGCATTAAGTGCTCTTTGCATTCTGACCATTCTGACTGGTCTTCGAGCAATTACACATACATCATCCGCATAGATAAATATCTCTACTCCTTCAGGGAGTTTGAGAGAGGATATATTTTCCATGACAATGTTGAAAAGGAGGGGGCTGAGAATCCCTCCTTTTGGTGTGCCATTTACCAATTCATGAAAAGACGAAATCACTCCTTGGAATTTGACTCTATCTTGTCTTCCTAGCACGTAGTTTTTAGTCCATGCTAGCAGGTGACCTTTAACTCCTTTTCTAGCTACTGATTGCAGAATTGCTGCTGGGCTTGCAAGCTCAAAAGCTTTTTCAAAGTCTATGAAGACTGTTGTTGCCTTCTTTTGATTTATGCAGCTTAGTATATCAGTAATGCATTCAGAAATTTCAATTCCCTCTTGATATGCATATAGCTACTTGTGTAGGGGGTCAATTTTGTATTTCATTCTGTTTAGGACCATTGTTTTCTCCTGTCTTTTCCATACAGGGTACTGAGGCTATTGGTCTAGGATTTCCTGGATCATTTGGCTTGGGGATCGGCTGTGTATCTTGTTGCCTCCAGGGTTGAGGCCTTGTGTGTTCAAGGTATGTTCTGTTCATCATCCTCAGGAATGCAGTTTCTCCTGCTGGACCCATGTGTTTGATCATTGTGTAGGTGATCCTGTCTGCTCCTGGCACAGTGTCTTTTTCTGTCTTGCGTTCAGCTCTCAGTACCTCGACTGTGTATGGGGTATCTGTGTCATCCTGTAGCTGGCAGGTGGTTTCTGGGAAGATATTAGCTGATAATGTTCTGTTTGCAAAGGCTGTTGCAATTCTTTCTGCCTCCTCTTGCGGGGGGGGGGGGGGTGGTGTGTGTTGCAACTGATGTTCCCTTTCTTCCGGCTACTCAGTATAGGCATTTCCATAGCTTTGTGAGTGTTGTGTACTGTGACAAGTTTGTACACCATTCCATCCATTTTTTCATTCTTATTTCATGGATTCTTTGTTGTGTTTAATTTTTCACTGTTTGCAGCAGTTCTCTGTTTTCTACTGTGGATCTTCTGTAGATTTTTGTGCCCCTATTTAGTCTTGTTTTAAGTCTCTTGACTTCTGGGCAATAGTACTAGGAGTCCTTGCATGTGTGGTTTCCTCCTGCTGCCTTTAGGGGCATTGCTTTATCAGCTGCACAGTGAAAAGCATCAACTAGGTCTTTCTCTAGTTGATCTATGTTCTCTGGAGGATTGCAGTTTGCTGCTCATTCCTTTATGACTTGTTTAAAGCAGACCTAGTCTACTAGGTCTTGATTCCATCTTGGTGGAGGTGGTGGAATTGGAGGTAGCTGTTATATCTCCCATTCTGTTACTGTGGCAAAGGGGTTACTAATCAGGTTTGTGTGCACTCGTCATCTGGTTAGGTGTCTCATTGCTGTTGTGGCAAAAGTCAGATCTAGTCTGCCTCCTCGTATCTGTGTAGGTTTTCCTGTGTTTAGAAAGGCGACTCCTTCAAATTCCTCCAGGGCGAAGGCTATGTGTTCCCCTGAAAGGTTTGTCATTGATGGGGATGATAATATGGGATGATGTGCGTTAAAATCCCCACTTATAAGTGTTAGTGTTCTTTCTGCATAAGCAAAGATTGTGTCAGTTGCAGCTCTCCTGTGTCTTCCCTGTCTATTTTCCTGTATATGTTATATATGTCTATCTTTTGGTTCAGCAATGTTATTGTTACTGCCAGTGTCTCTACATTGGTACCGCAAGGAATTGGATTGTGTAACCTTGTTGTTGGTATTGTTGTTCTAACTAATATAGCTATGCCTTTGTGCCTATCTGTGGTGTGGTGTAGGCGTTGTAACCTACAATTCTGAGTTTTTTACCAGTTTTTAGGAATGTCTCTTGCAACAGGATGACATCTGTCGCCTCCATTTTGTATATTAGGGAGGATATTTTGGGCCTCACTCTGGCCGAGTTCCAATTCAGGACTCTCATTCCTGAGTGTATGTTGAACTAAATTGTCTAAGGTCCCGGGGGCGAAGGCAATTGCCTTGACCTCAGTGGATGGGGTGGATGAGGTGGTTGAGGTGAGAGTGGATGAGGTGATGGTGGATGGGGTAAGTGGGATGACAGGTAGGAGGTTTGGTGTGGCGGATATGGAAGGTACGGGTGATTGTGGAGATGGAGTGTGAGGTGCGGATGATATGGCATGGGAGGTGATCTCCTGGAGAGCGTGAGAGGGGGGGGGGAGGACTTGGGTCTGGGTGGGAAACCCATAAGGACTTTACAATGCTGGCTGCTATGGTATCTGCACTTATCTTGCCAGTCACAGCCTGTGTGACCAGGTCGGTGAGCCTTTCCCTCAGAACCATGGTTTTGATGAATATTGTTCTTGGGAGAGGTTTTGGGGTCTGAGGTGTGGTGGTTGGTGCTCTAGAGGAGGATCTAGCTCCTCTTGAGTATAGTACCTCCTTCTTAGCAGAGGTTTGGAAGCCATTCTTCCTCGAGACTCTTCTCTCTTCTACTTGGTGAGGGCAGCAGTCACTCTTGCTACCCTTTCAGGGCATTCCCAAGCCATGGCAGTGTGACCCTTTTTGCAGTTAGGGCTCTTGGGCGTAGTTGGGATTCCTGCCGCCTTTATGTCTATGCAGTCCTGAGTGTTGTGCTGTTGACTGCATACCGCACAGGTTGGAAATCTGGCTTGGCACTGGTCCATATGATGGCCAAACCTTTAGTAATGATAGCATCTCAGTGGGTTTGGGTAGTATTTCTTTTACCTTGATGGTACCGAAGATACCCAGGTCTACCTTCTTGGGGTGAGGCCCCTTGAAAGTTACAAGAATAGCTTTTGTTAGGTAGCCAGCATTGTTAGTCATTTTCTCTACCGTAGTTATATTTGGCAGTTGAGTTAGATGGCTCTCCATTATATCAGTGGGGTAACCCACGACTACAGCCTTCTTTATCTTTTCTTCTTCCTTGAGCTCTCTCAAGTTGATGTCAGAGGTGCTTCTGGACGTGATTAGGGCTCTGGCATGCTTAGTGGAGATAGTCCACTGCCCTTGACGGTTGGGTTTAGCAACAATGTTGAGGTTTTTGTGTTTCATCTCAAAGTCTGCAATGGCCTTGAAGGCCTCTGCCGAGTTACTGGCTATTACTCTAAAGTAGTAGCTCTTTGCAATTGTTTGAGCTTCTGGAGCTGTTGTTCTTCTTTCGCCATCTGGGCGTGCTAGGGGTTAGTTGTTAGCATTTGGATTGTTCCTTCTAGCTTGCTTTTTTTTCCTATTGACTTGGGTCCACTCCTGTGTATCTGCATCAGTCTCTTCTTGGGTCCTTTTTCGGTTATGGGGGTCAGTTATACAAAGAGTCAAGTCCGGGTGAGCTTCAATCTCCCCGGAAGCCAGTGTCAAATCATCAACGTTTTTCCAGGACAAGTCCAGGGAAGAAGGGGCATTGAAGACAAATAGCGTGCCTGGTTGGGTTGTCCAACCCTTTAAGCCTTAAGGCCCCAGACAAAGTTATAGTTGGAGATAGAGGGATGAAAAAACAGAGCCTGTAACAGAATAGTTAATCAGGGAGGCCCTATCTAGCCTATTGGTAGCTACGTACTGACCTGCACAAGTCGCAGCTGAGGAGCCTCCTTACTGCTTATCAAGCACTACTCCTGCAGGTAGGAGGTTTAGGGTTGAATTGAAACAAAGTACAATCCTATCACTTTATTGTAACTATGTGTGTGTTTCTTTAAAGCCTGGCTTATTTATGCCAGGTTAGCAAAGCCCTATCTCCTATCACCTATCTCCTAACCTTGGCTTATAGGCGCTAAACCTAGCAGTCCTATGCCACTTGCCACAGACAGCGAGAGTAGGAAGGTTTGATCCTGGAGTCCTGCTTCAATCAGAGTTTTAGACCACAAGGGCTACTGAATGTTCCACTGGAGGATCTGTTAGTAAGTGGAAAATGTTAGAATAGTTTGAGAAAAAAGCCTAGCAATTCTTTGATATCTCCTTATAAAATGGGCTGAAAATCAGTCAGTTTTTGAGGGCAAGGCCCTTGACAGTGGCGCTGAAAGGTGCCCTACAGCAGCCTACACAGTAGGGGTAGCACAAGGCAGCCCCTAGAGGTAGGAATCCTGGTGAAATCAGTAGCGGCAGCAGTGGCAATCTCTGCAGGCCAGCTAAAAATTTCAGCAGAAAATTTTAGCCAGGTACAGAAAGCAAAAGTAAGCAGCAACTAAAATCCCAGGGGAAGGCAGCAGGGGGTCGGCAGTTAGTCGGGCGAAACAGCTTAGCAGCATCAGCAGCCAGGAGGTCCTCTCTCTGTGGGAGCAGAGTGAGAACTGTGGGGAATACATATCTGTTGTTGTTGAAGATTGCCTGGCCCTTACAGCCAGGCACGGGCTCTTATACTCTAGCAGCCCGTAGGTGTTTTGGTTGGGTTTGTTTGGGAGTGGGTAATTTGGTTGTGGGGTAATCTGCAACTTTTATTTGTAAGTGGATTATGGGTTAGGATGTGGGTTTTGGGATGGTAATAAGCAATGGTTTCTTGCTTATTTTAAAGGCACCCCGGCCTTTTTTGGGGAGAGGAAGAAAGTGACAGTGGTTCCCGTCTTTTAGTTGAAGAAAAAGAGTTACAGCAGTAAGTCGTGATGAGTGGGAGAGCTCGGGAAGGAGTTTGAGAAGGGTCGGATGAAGATATTGATATAGGTGAATTAAAAAGCTTCTTAGTGGCTTAAGCTTAAGTTATTAGAAAGAGTGATAGTGTGAAGTTTCTGCTAAGTGAGAGAGAGCTAAAAATGAGAGTTTGTTAGCGGCTTTGAGTGGTAGAGAAAGGGTGGAATAAACATTCCTATACTTGAAAATTCTAAACAAAAATAAAAATGAAATATTACTTATCATTGTTGTCATTGAGACGTCTATGTGCTGCATGGTTGAGAGGGATACCTGAACTTAAAAGATATAAGAGAGATTGAAGGTGGAAGAAGAGCTAAGAGGTGAAAGGGTTGCTTAGGTTACAAACTGGTGCTGTTACTATGTTATCTTAGTGGAGGGTAGCTGCGGAGAAAGGCTGAGAAGGCATAAACATTGGCAATTATGTGTTTGACAATTTCTGTTACAGGTACAGGATTGTTGGAGTTGAGATCCTGTCTAAATAGGCTCGTTTCATGACAGTGCAGTAGGTAATGCTGTAGAGGTTCTTCTGTTGCTTGCTCGCAGTAGCTGCATGGTCTTTCAGGTCTATGCTGTGCTGATGGGTCTTCACCGTTGTCCGTTATGATTTGCCAGTTGCACAGATATCCAAGTCGCAGTCTGCAAATGATAACTGCGACTTGACCGGGTATTTGTCTTGCTATTGGATGTGGTTCTAGATTTGTTACTTCGATGTACCTTTTTGCTGATCTTGATCCATCAAGAAAGGCTCGCCTTACTTCGCTTGTCTTTTGGGTGCTGCAAAAGGCAGCCATTTTATTCTTTATGGTTTTAAGTGAAGGTTGAAGTGTGATACTTTTTGTCTGGCACATTAGGGCAGATTTAGCTAGGTGATTGGCTTCGTCATTGCCAGTAATTCCAGTATGACTTGGGATCCAATTCAGGGTTACTTGCCTGTTATTGCTTTGATGAGCTAAGGCTAAGTACTGAATTGCTGTGATAAGGTACACATTTTCAGAAGGTTCTTTGTTGCTGAGAGCCAAGATGGCTCCTCTAGAATCTGTATGAATTGTTGTGTTTCCATCTTGTAGGTTGGCAGAGTGTTCTAGGGCATTTTCTAATTGCCACTAGCTTGGTTTGTAGTGTAGAGGCATGGTTTGAAAGTCTTCAATTTTCTCTATAGCCTGATAGAGAGACGACTGCAGCGGCTGCTGCAGGGATGTTGCAGTCAAGTGATCCATCAGTGTTGTAGATTTTAGGAGCAGGGGTGTTTCTGATTGCATTTTTGCTGCTTCTGTGAGTTGCTCTGGTGTGTAGAGAGCTTTTCTTGCCGCTGGAAGGATGGTGAAGTTGTATAGGATGGAGTCTGGAGCCCATGGGGTAGGAGTGCTGTAGCCCCCGTGCTTTTCCTTGGTCTTATGGGCCTCATTTAGCGTTTGCATTCTTCTCAATGTGTCCAACAGTCTCTTTGCGTGAGAATTTGACGGGTCTATCTCTTCCGCCAGAGGGAGAAGTCTTTTAAGTTTGTTGTTCGTTGGGCAGTCTCTGTCTGCAATGATTGACTTGAATATGATACTGTTGTTCCTGATGTCGATCCTGGCTGAAAGGGAAATTAGGTTAGTTTCGGCTCTTATCAAGCAGAGTCTAGTCCACATTGGAGAGCCGCTGATAAGTCTCAAGGCATGGTTTTGCACCACCTCCAGTGATGCTTTGTGTGTATCAGTCAGTGAGGTGAGCGTGGGTGCTGCATAATTGATGTGGGATCAAATTGCTTGTATATAAAACAGTCTTAGGAGGCTGTTTGATACTCCTTGTTTGAGGGAGGTCATTCATTTCATGGCTGAGAGACAAATTTTTGTTTTCTCTCTGAGGTGGGTTACTTCATTGGCCGGTGATAGAGTTTTGCTGATAATTACTCCTAGGTACATGAATTGGTTTACCAATTCGATGGCTTCACCTCTCAGAGTAAAGTTCTGAGGGTTTTGTGGGTGTTTCATGGCTATGGCTTTGGTCTTTTTAGTATTGATCTTTAGGCTGAGGTTGTTGCATTTGGCCTGGATCATGTCCAGTGCCTTTTGAGTAGGGTTTCGTGCATGTGCTTTATGTGGGCAGTGATTCATATCATCGTCATATATGAAGATTTCCACTGTGTTTTGGAGGTTTAGAGTGGCTAGATTCTCCATAAGTAGATTGAACAGAGAGGGGCTTAGTATGCCCCCTTGTGGCGTTCCGTTTTCTAGGGGGATGAATTCGGAAGTTTTTCTTTGAAAGGTGACTCTGGCTTCTCGGTTTAGTGTGTAATTCCGAGTCCAGGCCAGTAGATGTCCTTTTACTCTTTTTTTCAACAAGTGTGAAGAGGATGGCAGGAGAGCTGGCTAGCTGAAAAAAGCTTTCTCAAGATCAAGAAAGATTACAAAGGCTTTTTTGTCATTAATTGTGGTAAGAGCATCCGTAATACATTCTTGAGTGCCTATAGGCGTTGATGTAGTTGGACTATTTTCCACTGTAATCTGTTGAGTACCATTCGTTCAGCTACTTTCTCGATGCAGCTAATCAAAGCTATGGGTGTGTAGGTGTCTGGTTCCTTGGGTTTTGGGATGGGTTTTGTGTCCTGTTGTTTCCATGTTATTGGGCAAAGTCTTTCTGTGTGTGTTCTGTTCATTAAGTGTAAGTACACCAACTTCACGGGACTTCCTGTGTTCCTTAGCATGCTGTATGAGATTAAATCGGCTCCAGGGGCAGTGTCCTTTCTGCCTTCTGCAAGAGCTGTGTTGAGTTCTTCCATGGTGTAGGGGTTGTCGGTGTCATCTCCCACATTGCAGGTCGCTTCTATGATATTGTTCTTGCTTGGGAGCAGTGTTCTCTGCCTGTTTTTGGTTTGCAGAGGGAGATTTGTGCTTTTTGCTTGGTCGGCAAAGTTTTTAGCATTCTGTTTGCTTCAGTTAATGGGTCTGGGTGGGTGACTCTGGGTATGCTGTATTTCCCAGAGACTTTGTTGAACCAGCCCCATAATTTTGCTAGGAATGTGTTGAAGTTGATTTCGTGGCACCATGAATACCATTTATTTGTTTTCACTTCCAGTGTTACCTGTAGAAAATGTTTAGTGATTTGTACAAGTAGATCATGAAGTTCATCAGTTCTGTATTTTCTGAAGAGTTTTGTGGTTCGGTTGATTCTGACATTCATTTCTTTGATGCGGCTGTTGTAGTACCAGGCGTCGGAGTATTTCCACTGAGAATGCTTTTTCTGAGGCATGGATACACTGGCGGCTGCATCTAGTTGCTTGTTGAAGTCAAGTGATAGGGTGGAAATGTCAATGTATGGGTTCTTGATGCATTCCAGAGCCCATTCTGTCATAGTTGTCTCGAACCTTGCCCGGTTAGCAAAGTCTGGGTTCCACCTTTTTGGGGGTGGAGACGGTGGAGGATATTTTTCCAATTCGAGTTCAACTTCTATGGCAAGGTGATCACTTGTTAGTACAGGTTACAGGCACCATTTGACACCCCTTTGTATGGTGCTAGATAGGAAGGTGAGTCTAAACGACCACCCCTTAAATGGATTGCTTCTGTAACGTTGTGAAGCAATGTTACGACTGGATATTCTTGCAGTAGGGCATGCAAGTGTCTGCCTGTTTGATTTGTTGCTGATATTGAGTTCAGAAACGTGTGGTGAGCATTGAAGTTACCTACAATTATTGTGTCATCCTCAGAGGCGGCGGCAAAGAGCCCCTCTGCATTGATGCTTTTGGCTGGAGATTTGTAGATATTGTGGACTGTGAGAGTTGTGGCTAGCAGAGATACCTGAAAACTGAGTGGCTCTGCCTCTGTCCCACAGTCGATGCTTTGTGCTCTTTTAGAGTGGCTGCTATTCTTGATGAGAGTAGTTAATCCTCTTGTCGTTGGTGTTATAAACGTGGTGTACGCTTTGTATCATGAGAACGCAAATGGTGTATTCTCGTTTAGCAAAGTTTCTTGCAGTACAATGATGTCTGGATTTTGCACTGAAGTTTGGGATTGTAGCAAGGCTAACTTATTTCTGAGTCCGCAGACGTTCCATTACAGCACTTTCACTTTAGTGTTGTTGGGGGTATCTTCATTGTTGTGAGTGGTTGTATTAGGATCGTTTAATGGGGGGACTATGAAGGGACTTGAGCTTTAAGTTGCTGGGTGGCATTAGCAAAAATGAAGTCATCAAGAGACTTCTGAGTAAATTTAATCTTATGGGACTTTAAAAATATACAAAGTACGTTAGAAATGGCGGTAATGAAAGCCTCCATGGGACAAGAGAAGAGGTCATAATCGTTCCAATCAGTGACTGGGTGTGTGGAGGGGCGTGAGGCCCTTGATTAGCTTCTGACAGCGGGACTAGGTAGGCTGGGAAACTTGCTTAAGGAATTGGAGGTGTTGGGTGTTTGGGTTACTGGTGCGGAGGAGGATGAGGAAAGTTTAGGTTGAATCTGCTGGGAGGCAGCGAAAGGGATGGGAGGAGAGGTAAATCTTAGTGGTAAGGGCATAGAAGGAGTGTGGGAAGGGGATTGTTTTGCCTTGGGAGGAGGTCTGGGAGGACGTTGAGGTTTAGGTGCTGGTGGGAGACTTGGAGGAGAAGGTAGTTCAGGAATGGCATGTCTGGAGGGGTTAGGATTTTTTCGGGAGGTGCGGTTAGTTGGTAGAGGAGTGTGGTTGATTGGAAGTTGGTGAGTTCGATGTTCCTGACGTGGGTGCAGGTTGTAGTGGCAATCTACTCCCTGGCGGTCGGCGATGCACTGCAGTCTTGCAGGAAATCTGTCATGCCAAGCATGATGAGGTCCTCTGCAGTTAGGGCAATTTGCAGCAGTGGGATGTCTGGCCTTGAACCTGGCAATGCAGAAGGCTGTTGGGTGCTGTCTGCTGTTACAAACTGCGCAGATCTCCGGGCCTGTGCAGCGGCTCCTGTCGTGCACAAACTTCTGACACCTGAAGCATCTGAGAGGCTTTCGGAAGTACTCCTCGGCGTTGAAGGTGCCCCAGTGGCCGAAGGAGAGCTGTGAAGGTTGTGGTCCCTTGATGACTGCCTATCACCATACCATAACAGCAATGCCCGAGGGACGCGCAAATTCCAGAACATTTTGCATTTATTAGTAGTGAAATAAATGAGAGTTTACTCTAAATCATATTTTTTGTTAATATTCTATTAGTATTTACACAATACTTCAGTATTATGTCCAACCTCCATCTGCATCGATGACCTCATGCAGAAGATTGGGTATGGAGTCTACAAGATTCATGCAAAGGAGCGGACGTCGATGGACACTCTCCCACAGATTATTGGCTTTAGTTTCTACTACCTGGCGGGTACGCTGCTCCCCAAACTATCATAGCCCAAAAGTGTTCAATTGGGTTCAAGTCGCATCCTTTCGATGGCCACTCCAAAACTTCAATTTCACGATGATCCTGTAGCCAGTTACTCACCACGCGGCTCTTATGGATGGGACTTTCATCGTGGACCAACTTTATTAAAACAGAGCTGAAACGGCCATTGTCCGAACTGTTGGAATTAACACTTGCTCCAGGATTTCAATGTATTTTCCTCCTGTGAAGCGGCCATTGATCTTCACAAGTTCGCTAGGACCGTATCCCCACATCTATCCCCAGAGTGATACTCCCACTCTGCCACTCATTGCTCGGTAATGGATGTGATTCTGCTGATAACGTGTGTTAGGTCGCCGCCAACAATGCCTAGCTCGGGCTGCCACTGACTGAAATACCTTCTCATCAGTAAAGATTATATTTCTCCAATATTTTTCGTCATGCGGATGGTGTTCCAAAGCAAACCCAAGGCAACATTCCTTGTGTGCAGGAGTGAGCATTCCCTTATATGGTGGGATATGACAGCGAATCCCTGCTTCATTGAGACTTCGTCTCAAGGTCACGGGATGGCATTTTAACCTCGTATATCTAGTATGCTGAACCGGCGTCCTCATAGGATGCATTTTACAGGCTGCTACAATCTGGGCATCTATCCTAGGCAAGGTTGCACGTGGCCTTCCACTTCAAGGCCTTGTTTTCACGGAGCCCTCCTCCTCTCACCGGGTGATCCAATTCCTGACCAATTAGGTGCTTCTCCCAATTTGATGAGCAATGTTCGCCTCTGTCAATCCACTTTCCCATAATCAAAAAATTCTTCCTCTCTCAGCAATCCCCTCTGTGGAATTTGCGCGTACCTCGGGCATTGCTGTTATGGTAGGGTGATAAATCTACATACACAAATGTATTAGAGATGTCAACTTCATTATCTCGAATACTGGAATAAAAGCGTTGTCTATGGAAGGATTTTCAGCCTACAACCTTTCGGAGTCCCGCGTGGCTCTGGTCAATAGGAGAAGAAGGTAGAGTGTGTAACAAGACTGGCTGCAGTGTGTCTGAAGTCACCTGCTACGAAAAGTTTACCTTTCACCACCCTGGGTAGCTTCATAAACTTTGGGGCAGATGGTTATGTTGTTTTAAAAAGTATCAACTCTATAATATTGTTTGTAGATTAAAAGTGTTCATGACCATGGCATTCTAAATCATATTAGAAAAATATTAATTTCTTAGCTCGTTTACATTGTCGTAACCTTACACCACCTATTAAACTGCCAAACAACAATCACTGAAAAGATCGTTTGATTTTTATGTAATTTAGATTGCCACTTTCCCAGTAATATACACTCTTTCATATTTTATTCCTGTTTATATTTCTGTGCTCCTAAATTAATCGTTTGAGTTTTTTCTATCATGTTACATCATACGGAAATATTACATTCGTGGGAATATCTAAATCTTATACTATATTTTTGAAAAGAAATAAGTATGGTAATAATTTTAGTTTCTAAAATCCCATTCGGTTGACATACCCCGTATCGTCCACCTTCGCTCAGAATGTTGGCCCAATTACGCAATATGACAGATCAATGAATATTTGCATATGAAACTGCAGTTTGTGGTTACTACATTAATAACGCAAGTGAATTAAAAAAACAAATTGCCGACTTGCTTCTACAAATGTTTATTTTGTTTTTATGATAGGCGACTTGCATATTATAAAACACTTCCGAACACATTTTAGCTAAAATGTTTTGCAATGACCCTTGGGTGGTCATGTCTGTTGATAAGATACGATAATATATGAGAATACCAATTCAAGATTGTAGATATCATAAGCATAATTTTTTTCTAATATTATTCTAGCACAGGGGTTCCCAACCGGTGGGTTGCGACCCCCTGGTGGGTCGCGAAGCCTTGGCAGGGGGGTCCCGTAGCTTTGTTAGAAGTAGCTTGGGATAACATTAATTTTTCATGCCCTTACATTTATTTTGTTTCGGTGCAAAGCAAAACGTGTGCTACGTGTGATACCTTGCTGCATTCTCATATGTATATTTTTGTGTGGGTATTATATTTTAGGGTAAGTTATTATTAAGTGATGATTATTATTCTCTTGTTTATCATGTTTAAAAAATTTCTTTTTTTCTTATTTTTGTGTATTTTGTTTGACGTTTTTATGTTGTTTCTTAAACGATGGATTAGATTTTTCCCGTCATTTACGGAGTGGATTATTTCACTTTTCCACTTGTGACTTGAATATTGAAGACAAACTTGATTATTCTGACAGTTTTAGTTTTCTCTTTGATTTCTAAGTGGCTACGATTTACTATAAATTTGATGCCTATCTTTATGTGAGTTATTGTTAATTTAGTTCTTGTATGATTTTCTGTATTTTTGTTAGACAAAATTCATAAAAAGAAGTTATTCCTGCAAAACCTTCGAATAACAATCTTTTAATGTAGAGCTGTTAGCAAAAGTAAGAGCAAAGTTATCAAGAGATAGATGAAAAAGCTGTCTGAAATTTCTATATTTTTTGGTGAACATAACTACTGAAATTTATAGAAAACTTATTCCTGCAAAACCTTCGAGTAACAACCTTTTCATGATTACACTTCTTTTTCGCTCTTCTGGCAATATGTTTCACGTGTATCTATTTGTTCTTAGTCATGCATTTTGTTTTTATTATTTACGTGTCTATCGTATGCATTAAGAAATTTATACCTGGCTCGTAAATTACTCACAACCAGTCAGTGTTCCAAAGCGTGCATTATTCAACATTTTTACTTTATTTTAACAAGGAGATAAGTAAGCAGTAGAGGTGAGTTGTGTCTGGCAAGCATGCTGTTGTGATATGACAGGATTTGAATTTCTTCAAACAGCATGAACGGTGTCTTAAAAGCCAAAGACTCGATAGAAGTGGGTCGTTTCAGCAGCAGAGTGCAACTGTATTGGAAGCCTCATATGAGATTGCATTCGAAATTGCTAAACAAAAGAAGCCTCACACGATTGGAGAAACACTTATTAAACCCTGCATGATGAAAGCAGTAAATCTTATTCTTGGAGAAGCCAGTGCAAAAAGGATACAGCAAGTATCCCTGTCAAATAATACTATACAGAGGCACATTTCTAAAATGTCTATGGATGTGAAGGAACAGGTTTTGACTGAAATTAAGGGTTCCCCTTTGTTTTCCTTTCAGCTCGATGAGTCAACAGATGTAAGTTCATGTTCTCAGTTGTTTGTCTTCGTGAGATACATTAATTCAGGTGACATTAAAGACGAATTCTTATTCTGCAGTGCACTTGAAACCACAACAAAAGCTGATGATGTCATGGAAAAAGTTTCAACTTTTTCCAAGAGGAAGATCTTCAACTGGAAAACGTGTGTGGGGTTTGTACGGATGGGGCACCAGCTATGCTGGGATCGAAATCAGGATTCCAATCGAGAGTGAAGAAGCTAGCACCTCAAGCAAAGGGCATCCACTGCATGATTCACGGATATTCTCTCGCCAGTAAGACTCTCCCTGCTTCTCTGCAGGAAGTGCTTGAATCTGTAATCAAAATTGTAAATTATATCAAGACTAAAGCACTCAACACTCGCCTATTCAAAGAACTATGCAAAGACATGAATGCTGACCACGAAGTCCTTCTCTTCTACACAGCAGTACGTTGGTTGTCGAAAGGAAACGTTATTAATCATGTCTTTGAAGTGAAAGATGAAATAAAGCTATTCCTGGAGACTCAAGAAAGGAAAGATCTTGTTGTCCACTTCGAAGATGAAGCATGGAATAAAAGGGTTGCGTACCTAGCCGACATTTTTGACCAGCTGAACAAGTTCAATTTGAAGCTTCAAGGAAGGGAAACACATGTTCTCCTTTTTCAAGATAGCCTTCGGGCCTTTGTTTCCAAACTGCAAAACTGGCGTCGGAAAACCAATCTTGGAAACATCGCTATGTTTGAAAAACTTTGTGGAGTGATGGATGAGTCTCACATCCAACTGGATCAGTTCCTCAAGGATGAGATTACCGAACATCTTCAGTCTCTAGAAAAGGAAGTTAAGCGTTACTTCCCTGAGCTTTCACAGGAACAGGAGTCCCTGGTAAGGAACCCATTTTGTACTGAACTTGATGTATCCAGCATCCCAGATGAAATCCAAGATGAATATCTGGATCTAAGGAACGATTCTTCAGTTCGTGATCTCTTCAAGGTGAAATCTGTGACTCAGTTCTGGTGCGGTATGTATCAGTCATACTCCAAAATCAGCATGATAGCTTTACGTGTCCTTGTTCCATTTGCTTCTACCTACTTGTCTGAAGCAGGATATTCCACTCTTGTCAATATGAAAACAAAGAATAGGAACAGATTGGATGTTGGAGATGACATGAGACTGGCTCTAACAAACGTTCGGCCACGAATTTCAAAGCTTGCTGCTGAAATGCAACATCAGGCATCCCACTAGCTGGGTTGGATAGCTGTTCAAACCTATGTTAATATCATTTTAAGAAATATATTTTCTCTTTGTGAATTCAGGTTGGACCAATGTGATTTAATTTGCTAATAAATAATTACAGCAATTTTAAACGTTTTCTTAGATGTTTCTTTCCCTCTCCTTAACTTAACAGAAAATAAAAGGAAAATTAAGCTGATGATAGTAAGCCCTAAGTAGGGGGTCGCATGGGTTTCAGATTTTTAGCAAAGGGGTCGCGAGTGCAAAAAGGTTGGGAACCCCTGTTCTAGCATATTTCGTTAACTGCACATTTTACACGCAAACCCAGTAATGTCAAAAACAACAAAATCATCTATCACTTTCTAACGATATCAGATTATGGAGACTACTCAATGCTTTAGAAAAATAAATACTTCCTATTCCTCTCTGCGCCCAATGTCCTTGCGGTGTGCCATCTATTGGGTTTTCCATGGCTTATTTGTTCGAAAGCTGCAGTGATTCATAGTGAGGCGATTCGTGTTCACTCTCTGGAGGTCTAAGGGAACGAACTTTTGTTCATGATAGGACATCAAATTGGATAGTCAGAAACGAGTAAAATAATCCATGTAAATGACTATAGCCAAAGGGATGTTGTTGAATCTTTTTTAATCTCCTGTACTCAAGGTCAAAATTTTAATCTAAGCCTTGGTCTGTATTCTTTTAATCCAGTATAATCTTTCTATGTAAAATCTGACTTTTCTGGAATTATTAATTTTGTGTCCGTGGCTATAATGCATATATATATATATATATATATATATATATATATATATATATATATATATATATATATATATATATATATATATAAAACTCAATTTTTGGTGAGATAGCCATGTCGTCCTGATGGAAGGTTCCTAATGGTAGCTTCCTAAGGGATATATGTACTACAGTGATATTCCCAGAGAATTTACGTTCAGGTCTCCAAAATTCTAACTCCTAGCGTGAATATCCTTAAAATTCCTCTCAAGGATATCGCGTAATATCAAGGGACGTATTCTTGAAATGCCACTTGGCAATCTTCACCCCGAATAGCTTTTACGCTTCGATGGGGAAAGTGGCAAAATAGAAGGGGAGCCGTATCAAGGTTACCCCACCTCCCATACTACTATTGAGTATCAATATGGCGCCATATTCAAGATGGCGGACATTCCGTGTAGCGTTGAGCATGGTGCTACAGATACAGTATTTCGGGAGGGATTCCACGAAGACCTTATCTATAGAAAAGGAGGGCGTGTCCATCAGGACGACATGGGTATCTCACCCAAAAATAGATTTTTTGCTTCGCTCAAAATCCGTTTTTTGGGCTTGGCCATGTCGTCCCGGTGGAAGCATACCAGAGATTTAATGTATCTGTGGATTTTCTTCAGTGCCTAAACCTTGGGACAATTTTTCTATGGTCATCTGGACCATTTGAGACAAATGACGTTACCGTTATCCGTCATTATCACTAATCATAAACAATGTTAGTGCTTCCTGCCCCCTACAGGGAAGAGTCATACTAGACGGTAGAAAAAGGGCCTCAAGGGTAGCATATATTGTATGAACAGACATGAGTATTCACTGAGTATGCAAACGGTCTCATGGTTTGCATATATTGTCGGAACAATATAAGTGTCCATCATATCTATTGTTTGTAAGCGTACAATGATATAAAGTTTACTTACATGAGTAAGTCAAAGAACTCTGGCATCTTAAATATGCAAATTGCCGGGCGAATTAGGACGCAATTAGATTCTAATAGCCATTTATTCCTAATAAATGACTAATTGAAAACGAGTGAAACGAATGTAACATAATAAAGGAATTATACATGTAACATATACATAAATTAATTTTCCTTTTTGAAAGGGAAAAAATTATGAGTGCCATTCGAAGACTGAAAATTTTCAATAAATTTTTCATTTATAATTTCTGTAAATGTTGCATCCTATCAACACTGTACTATGTACACACGGCACAAGTGTTTATCTGTATAATTTTACACCTGAGATTTTGAACAGAATTAGTGTCACCACGGTAACACTCATTTAGGGGGTATTACACTAACAGTGTTGACACCCCCTCTCCCTAATTGATAGTCCCAATCGATTAACTGTTCATTGCAGTAATCAGACGGTAGGTTCTAATGCAATACCTCCCGCCACCACATAAGGCTTCAGTTCATGGACCTCCTCAGCATGGTGTTTGTGGTACACTCTGGATGATCCCCATCCAGTATATGACCGAGGACGTTCAAGGTCCCAATCAATTAACTGTTTATTGCAGTAATTAGGAGGCAGGTTTTAATACACTACCTGCCGCCACCACGTAGTGCTTTAGTTCATGAACCTGCTTAGCATAGTGTTTGTAAAACACTCTGGATGATTTCCATCCAGTATATGAACGAAGACGCTCAAAGTCCATATACTGAAAGAAGTTCAGTGATGAAGCAATTTTCCTCAAATCATGACCTGCGGGAGTACTGTCAGGATCTGCTCTGCGAATAAAGTAGGTGAGCTTCGCCCTCAGTTGTTTTAGGATTATGTTTGATCCAGAGGTTTCTCCTTTAAAGAGCTGTCCTCCCTTGAAGTCGGAAGTCCTACGAAGGTAGACCTTTAGACACTCTACGGGACATAGAGAGACATCCTCCTTCAGAGGGCAGATTCTCCAAGGACCCCACCTTTTTGTGGGTAGCTCATTCTTAGCAAGAAAGGATGGATCAGGAAAGAGATACAGTTCTTCCCTTTCTGTGAACTGAATGTGGCCCTCATTTCTAGATAGGGCTACTATTTCACTAACTCTAGCCCCAGAGGCTATAGCGAACAGAAAAATAACCTTTTGGGTTAGATCCTTAAGGGAACAATCTTCATTGTTCACAGATGAGGCATAATGAAGGACCTTGTCCAAAGACCATGAAATGGGCTTTGGAGGTACTGCGGGCATAAGCCTTGAGCATGCCTTCGGAATCTTATTAAAGATTTCATTCGCCAGATCTACTTGGAAGGCATATAGAAGAGGTCTAGTCAAAGCTGACTTACACGTAGTTATCGTGTCGGCTGCCAGACCTTGATTATGAAGGTGGACAAAGAAGGACAGACAGAAGTTCGTTGAAATTTCTTTCGGTCCTTTCGCTTTTACAAAAGCAACCCACTTCTTCCAAGATGACTCATATTGTCTTCTAGTGGGCTTAGATTTGTATTCTTCTATGAATCCTATATTATCTTCTCAGATCCCAAATCTTTTCCTAACTGCTAGGGCAAGAAATTCATGAAATGAGGGGTTTGGGCTCTCTGTGATAAATCAAAGGCAATTAACTTCTGAGCCCTCTAAAATAGTACTTGGCTCAGTACTAGGGCCAGCCTCAGTCTCAGTTCCTTCGCTAGAGGGAACCAGTTGCTCTCGGGCTACATGGGAGCCACCAGAGCTACTCCTCCCTGGAAGGACCTCAGCATATTGAGGACCTTCGGTAGGGAATTGAATGGGATGAACAAGAATTCCCGAGTCCATCCCTTCCATACTATAGACCTTATGTCTGTTATCTCCTCTAGAGGATCCTCGTATGGGGCTACATATCGAGGTAGTTTCTTGATGATGCTTGTCATGAAGAGGTCGGTCTGTAGTTTGGGGACTTGTTCCCATCTGGGAGAAAATAGGTCTGCATCTGTAGACCATTCTAACTCTGCCGGCCTGAGCCCGAGTAGAGCATCCGCTGTCACCTTACGGATCAATTGAACATGAACTGCTGATAGGTGCCATCCTTTTAGGCAAGGGATGGCTAACATCACCTAAACTATATGAGACGCCCTCTGGCATTGTCAGTTCCGACGTCTCAGTATCACTTCGATGTCCCAGATCAGCCTGAGGAGGTCTGATCTGCGTGGAGAGTGTTTCATCAACCACGGCAGGACTAACATGGTCTTGGATAGAACAAACCGAGTTCCTTGAATTTTTCTCTGATGGGGGTGGACACCCCCTTCTTCCAACTAGGCATCCAAGCGGATGATCTTTAACAGTCGAGGTAGTTGCAAGGGCACGATCTTCAATAGGCTTTCGGCCTTTGATCGACGTTAGGGAAGCGATTAAGGGAAGACCGATATTGGTCCTTTTAGATCTCTACGTGCGTTTGATGCGTATCTTCTCCAAACTCTTAACGCATCATTCAGCTGTGCTCTTAGCACTGGGTCTGTCATTATTGCTAACTGGAAAAAGTTCAGAACTCTTCCGTGTTAGCATCCTGGAACCCTGACCGATTACCATAGTCTCTTGACCGACCCTGTGATCCTCTTTAACATCCATTGGGGAAAGGAGAACCGGAGTGACCTCGGGTTTTGATTGTTTTTTAACCATTGAAGCCATTGAGCTGGAGAGAATCAAGACTTTTTGGCACTGATTTTGCATCCCCGATGTTCCCGGAATCGGATTACTTTCTTGGATGCTCATAGACCAGCCACTTTGGGTGCTGCCCACACCAGACTTTCGTCCAGGTACTTTGTTACCTGAACCACTGATAGGCTTGTTTTTTGCGGGACTGTGTCCCCCAATTCCGTGAAGATACTTAGGACTATGTTTAGTCTGACAAGTATCTGTCCTTAGACATACGTTATCCTCTGTAACTTGAATCCTAGGTAGGAGGGGAGGGGGTGACTGACTGGAAGCTCCTAATAGGCAACTTTCAGGTCTAACAAGATTGTGAACACCCTTTTTTGAAATAGGGTCCCTATGTTCAGAAGGATTAACATTCTGCACTTACTGTTTTGTTTGAACTTGTTGAGTGGCAACAAGTCCAAAATGACTCTGAGTTTTCTTGAGTCCATCTTGTGAACACCAAACAGCCTTCCCTGGAACCCGATGGACTATGCTTTCCTTATTACCTGTATGCTTTATAGCTCTAAGGTATACTCTTCCCAGACGAGGCTGGGGTGTAGGAAGAGTTGAGGAAATAATGGTAGAGGCATGAGTATTTTCCAGCCTAGTCATATCTTCATTAGGCCTTGGACCCAAGGATCGAAGGTCCCACGATCCTGAAAGAGCCTCCATCCTACCAGAAGCATCTCTTAGCTTCGATTGATCAGAAGGTTTACATCTTCGACTGCTTGCCTGTGGCACCGCGGTCCTCGAAACTGTAGGATTTTGCTGAACAGCCCGAGGAAAATCTCTAGATTTTCCCGTCTTCCTCTTAGGCTGGGGACCCACATCCATGGAAGACTTTCTCTTTGAGGAGATGCACCACTTCTGGAGAAGTTCCATATTCTCTGTGGTGGCATTCTTAATGGCGTCTCTGACTACCTCGTTTGGAAAGAGGTCTCTACCCCAGATGTTGGAAGATATTATCTTCCTTGTTCCATGTTTCGCTTTTGCAGCCACAAACACAAACAACCTACAGGCTCTCCTAGCCTTCATAAAAGCATAAAGGTCTTTTACTAAGATGGCCATATGCATTTTGGCCAATACCATTAGTATGTCTGGGGTATCTTGGTGGGCTGAACACAATTCCATGCAATTCTGTAGGGATAGAGAGGCTGCAAGTGTCTTCTTTGTCTCTTGTTCTTTAAGCAGGAGACGTTCAGAAAGTTTAGGGAGATTTTCGCTAAACTGTCGTCCAGCAACATCCGCATCTAGTTTCCCTACTGAAAAAGTTAAATGGACTTCCTTCCAATTTTTCCCCTGCATGGGAAAGGCTAGTGATAGAGGCTTGCACTCCGCGAGTGCAGGATATGGTTTGCCTGCCTTCACTGTCTTAGTAACAGACTGAAATGCCTTCCATGTAAAGGGGAATGATATTGAAGCAGAAGCAAGAAAGGTAGGATGTCTGTTACCTAGTGTGGACACTTTCGACACTGAGTAACCCGCCTTTCTCAGGCTATTTGACAATATAGCCTGTGCCTTATCATGGTCGAGAATCATGACCTCCCTCGGTTCTGTTTCTTTTCCTGACGTTAGTTCATGCTTCCATCGAATGAAGCAATTAGGGAAAGCGTTAAAGCTTGGCCAAAACTGAATTTCGTCTAAAGGAACAGCACCCATCCTCTCCGAGATGTAGAGTTTGCCATCTAAAATCGGCATCAGCTCCGCACACCTCCAGGGATCGGTTATGGAGCATGGCAGAAGGTCTTGATCTCTGGGTCTTGTGTATGACCCTTAAGGAGTGACAAGTGGGGCTTCACAAAGCTCTTTCTTGAATTTTGCTTCCTCCTTTTCGCCTTATATGCGAAAGTTTTCCATTAGGCTTTTCATAAGGGCCATAACCTGGGCCATTTTCGTCTAATAAAGGGGTAGAAGGTGAAGATGTCAAGGTTGACAGTCTAGAGCTGGCATAGACGGAAGCAATTCCTACGTGACATTGTCCACCTCTTCCCGTGAAGGCTTCCGGCCCTCCGTCCCAAAGGTTGCCTGGATGTAGGGAGGTGCGAACCTTGCCTGGGGCACCACTATTTCCTTACTTGCTTTCGGGAATAGTAAGCTACGCATCCTATCATTAGGTAGGTATGGTCCCGGAGAGATCTTTTGGAACCCTCTTACCCAGTTGCGTAGTTTCTTACGAGCTGCATCCCTAGACTCCGTCGACTTGGGATTATCAAAACCCTCGGACACTAAAGTTCGACATATATTGCAAGCTTGGGGGTTCTAATAATGCAGGGATTCGGAAATGTTATTGCAGGGGGTATGAAACCTGCATGTATTATGTCCATAAAAGTTCTTACTTTTAATGTTGCAGAAGACCGCAACACATGTCATCTGGGATTTCTCCTGTAAAGAAAGGAAAGCAGAATGAGTATACGATTGATTATCTCACTGATAAGCAATATGTAAAAGTCATCTTTTAACTAAAGTAGCTTAGGATAGTAAGCTAGAAAGGGATAGTGGGAGACACATACTTGTGTATCCCTTGCAAGCAATTGCTGTTACCTCCCCTGAGTATTAACTAGAAGGAGTTTCCTTTTTTAAGGAAAATCGAACAAAGGGTTCTAACCCCTAGGGGTAGAAAAGTGTACAATGTCACTGCCCCTTTTATTGTTTAACACTGTGGGGTAAAGATAAATGATCTCTAATCAGAGTATTGAAGGAATTGTATTCTCTCAATATAGGATCGGTCTCAGCAGAAAACCGAAGGGTACCCAAGAAATGTAAGAAATACCTACTGTATCATTATACTATAGTTTTTTGTTTGCAGTATATTTTGCAGTTCCATCAGTGTGCTGCCCTTGTGGCTAGCATCTGACGGTACGGTCCAGCCGGCATGACGCCAACTGGACTAGGAAATATAAAAGACATATATTTGTGTATCCTACCCAGCCCATTTGCCGTGGCCTTCCCTTTCAATGTTAAATTATAGAGTTTTCTGATCAGGGAAACTCAAGGATAAGCGTTCTAACCTTTAAGGATAGAAAGTGTACTACCACTTGCCATTTAATTTATTTAATATTGTAGGGTAAAATGTAAACTGATTTCTAATCAGAATATTGAAGAAATTCTATTCTTTCAATATAGGATTGGTCTCAGCAAACACCTGGGCGAGGATATCCAAGATATATTGGAAGATAACTACTAGTAAAATATATACAATAGTTTTCTATCTGTAGTATATCCTATACTGGAAATATACTGACTACTGTATAAATTTATACTGTAATACAGCCGGCATATCGCCAGCTTAGCTAGTCCCTGCCGGCACAGCCCGGCTAGTGTGCTAGCTAAAAGAGAAAGAGACAGCATGGAGCAAAGAACTGCCTTATTATTGTGCATGTATACACTAAATAAGGATGAAAATATCTAATTTTATTGCCTTTCTCCAGAAAGAAGATTCAAATGGAAGGAGAGAATGTATCATTCAAGCTTCCATTCAGCCACCAGTAACATCATCGGTAAGGTCCAGCCGGCACATGGCCGGCACGCTAGCACCCGACAGTATTGGTACAGTCGGCCTACCGGCGGCTGAGTCAGCACGCCATTGGAAAGGAGAATGTATCATTCAAGCTTCCATCCAGCCACCAGTACCATCGCCGGAAAGGTCCAGCCAGCACATAGCTGGCAGGCTAACACCCGGCAGTACAGCTACAGTTGGCATACCACCGGCTGAGTCAGCATCTGTCTGTGCCGGCCCAAGCTAGTACCCCGGCAATAGCACTTGTGGCCGGCAGTCCTAGGGAGGACTGAAGAACCTTGGTGACAGAAGAGACTTCTCATCAACAGTCATCATGGCTGCCAGCAGCCGCCAGCCGCCGACAGCCGTCATAGCCGCCAGCAGTTGTAGTACCGGCAGTAAATTAACATGGCCGCCGGCAGCCAACATGGCCGCCGGTGATTGACATGTCCGACGGCAGCTGTCCTAGCCGCCGTCAGCTAGGCTAAAGAGTAGAAGTCCGGCCGGCCCCGCAATCTGCCGGCAATCGGAGAGATTGCAGGACGACGGCCCAAAGAGATACGATGGCTAGGCCATCACTAAAGGACAGAGGGGGAGGGAAAAGGGTCCTGTATGAGTTGTGGAAGGAGCCGGCAAGGTTGCCGGTCCTACCACTCCCTGAAGAAGCTCTATTTCAGTATCGGCGTCATCCTAGGTGACAGGAGAATATCTATTTTCCAACCTAGGGTCTGTCAATACAGTTAAGGGGACGGCGGCAGTGCTGCCTCCTCTCAGCAAGGGTGAAAGAGAGTTCCAGTGCCGTTGCCATCTTACGTAGCAGAAGAATGTCTATTCTTCAGCGTAGTTACTTCGAGCACAAGACTAGTCTTCTAGACCGCAGGGAGAAGGTGGCGGCATCATACAACCACTTCAAGTGAGGCCTAGGGAGGGCTAGCCTCCTATGCCGGCCGCCTGGCCGGCCGGGGAATGACTAAATACTCTGAAGTCTTGACCGAATCTCAAAGCCTGCTATCTGCGGCTAAGGGAAGGGACAGAAAAACACCTTAAATCTCTTAAGGGTAATCGCTTCTCCCTCTGAGTGTAGCCCTAGGCTACAACCCTGGTGGGCCGTGCCTCGAGTTTTCATTCAGGCATAACTAACGCAGGGTTTTTCTGTCCCTTCCCTTAGCCGCAGATAGCAGGCTTTGAGATTCGGTCAAGACTTCAGAGTATTTAGTCATTCCCCGGCCGGCCAGGCGGCTGGCATAGGAGGCTAGCCCTCCCTAGGCCACACTTGAAGTGGTTGTATGATGCCGGAGACGTGTAATGGTTTATAATAATTCTAGGAGATATATATCTCCACCTGAATAAATAAAACAATACATGAGGGTAACCAGGGAAATGTCTGAAAGTATACTAGATCGCCTAAGTTAGGTTACCTAGGCAAGACGAGATCTCGGTTACCAAAATCACCGAAACTCTAACTATACGATCGACATAGAACAAAGAAAATTATGCACATTATAAATATCTTTACAATTATAAATTGCCTAAATAGCTTTCATAATAAATTAATTAATGCTATTTAAACCGGGAAGTCGTTCTGCTAACTAAATAACACATGCCTAACGAACGACAGCGCCCATGGCACCTCCGGTAACAGGACTAGCTCCTAAGCAGAATAAATTACTCTAATTTCACTGTGAAACATGAGCTAAAATATACTCATTGTAAAGACCCGATACTCAACTTTCCAGAGGTGAAAGAAGATGGAGATTGCATAATAATAATCCTTGAAAATCGATCGAAAAAGTTAGATCTACAGGGAACACCACCGAGCGAAATGGCTACAAAATTAGGAATGTCCGCCATCTTGGATATGGAGCCATATTGATACTCAATAGTAGTATGGGAGGTAGAGTAATCTTGATATGGCTCCCCTTCCATTTTGCCACTTTCCCCTCGAAGCGTAAAAGCTATTCGGGGTGAAGATTGCCATGTGGCGTGTCAAGAATACGTCCCTTGATATTATGCGATATCCTTGAGAGAAATTTTAGATATTCGCGCCAGGAGTTAGAATTTTGGAGACCTGAACGTAAATTCTCTGGGAATATCACTGTAGTACATATATCCTTTAGGAAGCTACGATTAGGAACCTTCCATCAGGATGACATGGCCGAGCCCAGATATATTGCAGGACGATGGCCCGAAGAGATACGATGGCTAGGCCATCACTAAAGGACAGAGGGGGAGGGAAAAGGGTCCTGTATGAGTTGTGGAAGGAGCCGGCAAGGTTACCGGTCCTACCACTCCCTGAAGAAACTCTATTTCAGTATCGGTGTCATCCTAAGTGACAGGAGAATCTCTATTCTCCAACCTAGGGTCTGCCATATATATATATATATATATATATATATATATATATATATATATATATATATATATATACATATATATATATATATATATATATATATATATATATATATATATATATATATATTCAAATAAGCCATATATTTTTGATATATTGATATCTGGATTCTCTTAACAACCTCGGGATCAGAGCCCAAGGCAAAATCACACAAAGACCAGAGCTTGTGACCGGCTGGGAGTCGAACCCTTGTCCGGCAAACTTGTATAGACAGTGACTCTGGCAAACTTGTATAGACAGTGATTAAGTGGTAGTCACTGTCTATACAAGTTTGCCGGACCAGGGTTCAACTCCCAGCCGGTCACAAGATCTTGTCTTTGTGTGATTTCGCCTGGGGCTCTGATCTCGAGGTCGTTAAGAGAATTCAGACATTAATGTATCAAAGATATATGGCTTATTTGAATATGAAAAACACGTCTAACTGTGCAAATTTTATCATATATATATATATATATATATATATATATATATATATATATTTCCCCGTGGTAGGGGTGTAAGAATACTACCACCTTATGTCCAGTGTGTTGTAGAAGGCAACTAAAATGACAGCTGCTACCTTGTAGTCTTGCTTTTTAGCAAAAGACTAGGCCCTCTGCCAATAATTGTGCAAACCGTTGCCTTGCTGTAGGACTATTTACTCAAAGGTTAGGCCCACCACTAATAATTGGTTGATGACTGCAAGGCAAGCGATCATAAAAACCCTCAGCCAAATTATGAACAATTCCTGATGCTATTAAAAACGTGGATGCGACTAGGACGTCACTTGTAGGCGACGTGCATCAGGATCCCCTTACTGGTGTGGTAAGTGGGCGTGGGGTACCGCAGGGATCACCGAATGTGGCCCGAGAGGCTAGTGACAGAATGGAAAATCTGTGTGGGTACTTGGAATATTGGTATACTAATGGGAATATTGAGGGAGATAGTGGATGTGATGAAGAGGAGAAAGATATATATCTTGTGTCTGCAGGAGACTAGATGGGAAGAAAATGGAACTGAAGAGATGGGAAATGGGTATAACTCTATTACAGTAGGTCACAAGAGGGAAGAAATGGAGTTGGAATCATAATAGGTAGTAACTGGAAAGAAAAAGTGGACAAAGTAAAGAGATTAAATGATAGCGCTTTAAAGATCCAATTGATTATTATAGATCAAATTTTAAATATAATTTTAGCATATGCCCTTCAGATTGGTTGTCATGAACAAGAAAAATTATTATTTAGACAAGACTTTGAGTCTACAATTAGAACAGTAAAAGAGGAACAGAAGCTAATTATAGGGGCAGACATGTATGGCAGAGTAGAGAAGAGAAACGATGGATATAAGGACGTACATGGAGGCCATGGGTTTGGAACTAGAAATGAGGATGGGGCGTATGTATTAGAGATGGCTCAAAGTTTTGAATTGGAATGTATAAACACCTGGTTTCAGCTAGATAAGCATCTGATAACCTATGAAAGTGGTGGAGTGGAAAGTCAAATAGATTACATATTGGTTAGAAAAGCAGACAAGAAAAGTGTGATGAATTGTAAAGTGATTTTGGGCGAAACTTGTATTAAAAAATATAGTCTAGTACTGATAAATTTTATCATGAGAGGTAGAAACTCCAAGAAGAGAAAGAGGAGATCTAGAATTAAGGAGAGAGAGAGAGAGAGAGAGAGAGAGAGAGAGAGAGAGAGAGAGAGAGAGAGAGAGAGAGAGAGAGAGAGATGACTGGAAAGGTTGAGCGTAGAGATTAGACAGGGTAACAGAGTGGAACATATCTGGTTGGGTATGAAATATGTGTAGGGGAAATAGAGGAGTTGGTGGGAAGAACCAGCGGATAGTGTGTCGAAAGGGAAAGAAAGTGGTGGTGGAACAGAGAACTGCAAAAATCAACTAAAAGAAAATCAAAGGCATTTAAAGTCTGGAATGTAAAACAAGTACAGGGAACAGAGAAATAGTACAAAGAAGAGAAAAAAAATATGGGAGGAAAGTAGGTATAGCTATTGGAAGAGAAGTAGAGCAGTTAAATGAAAGGCCAGGAACAAAGGAAGGAGAAAATGATATCTATATGATTTCAAACTTGAGGAAAAGGCAAAAGATAGGATTTGGGCCAACTGGTACTCATCACCGATAGAGGCAGTAATTTACTGCATTGGGATGATTGCATTAACAGGAAATGGAGAGAATATTATGAACAGTTATTGAATACTAAAAATAAAAAAAAAAGAGCTTTGAGAATCACAAAGGGTGGAGGGGCAGTAATGGAGATACGGAATACAGTAGCAAAGCGGGCATTAAGTAAAATGAAGAATGGTAAAGCACCAAGCCCATCAGAGTTTCAAATTTAAATGGTCAAAATACTAGCTACAGATGGAGAAGAGTGGATGCTAGATTTATTGAGAGGAATAAGGGAAGAGGATATAATGCTTAAAGACTAGGGGGAGAGTCAAATGTTATCTATATTTAATCAGAAATGTGAATTAAACTAACAGAGCATAATTCAAAAGTTTTAGAGGGGGTACTAGATGAGAGATTGAGAGAGGTTGTAAAGATTGAGAAACAGCAGCATGGATTTATGAGGGGGAGAGGGACTGTGGAAACTATATTTATAGTAAGGCAGTTACAGAAAAAGAGACTAGGCTGGAACCAGAAGCTCTTCTGTGCTTCTGTAGATTTATAGAAGCCTTATGATAGAATACTAAGAGAACTGATGTTTTGGTGCTTGAGGAAGAGAAAAGGGCCAGAGAAGTTGGTTAAAATGGTAGAGATGACATACAAAAGAACAAGAACAAAACTAATAACAGCTGTTGGAGAAACAGAAACCTTTGAAGTTAGTATTGAATTACATCAGGGGTCAGCACAAATCCCGTTTTTATTTGCCTTGGTCTTTGATGTGGTAAATGAAGGGATCAGAAATGAGAATTATGGGAGTTGCTATATGCAGATGATTTTGTGATTACCACTGAAAATGAGGTGAAAATACATAAAAAGGTGATAGAGTGGCAAGATACTTTGGAGAGGGGTGGCTTGAGGGTAAATGTGGCTAAGACTAAAGCTATGGTAAGCAGTAAGGAAGGTAGGGATAGGATAGCAGTACATGAAAGTAGAGTGGTAGTTATAAAATAGGTAGAACAATTTAGATACTTGGGATCTACTATAAATCTGGAGGGAGGATTTAAGGCTAAGCTGAAAATAGGATAAAAGCAGCATGGGGAAAGTAAAGGGAGGTAGCAGGAGTGGTATGTGATAAGAAAAAAGCCAATCAAAGTAGAAGTGATGATCTAGAGCACACTAATAAGACGAGTGTTAATGTATGGATCAGAAACATGGTCTCTAAGACGAGAAGAGAAAGCAAAACTTGAGAGAACAGAGAGCCAAGGTGGATTACAGGAATATTATTGCTTGAAAGATTGGAAATGATGACATAAGAAGAATGGCAGGTTTGGTAAAGATTACAGATATGATAAAAATGTCACGACTGATATGGTGTGGGCACGTGTTTAGGATGGATGATGGGGAGGAAATGAGGGCTATGGAGGAATCTGCTAAGGTTAGAAGATCAAGAGAGGGGCAGAATAGATGGCGAGAAAAGGTGAAGGATTCTATAGAGAGAAGATGTTTGGCGGAAGAGAATGCATTTGATAGAAGGTATTGGAGAGGGTGCATCAGGCAACTGATCCCTTAATGTAGAGATAACAGTGGGGAAGAAGTAATGTATATATATATATATATATATATATATATATATATATATATATATATATGGGTCTAGGACTTGTCGTCTAAAGCACTTTCGTCTAAAGCCATTTCGTCTAAAGCAATTTTGTCTAAAAAGACTTTGGTCTAAAAGCTCTTTGGTCTAAAAGCTCTTTGGTCTAAAAGCACTTTGGTCTAAAATACATAAAATGCATAAAAAGGTAAAATGATAAGTCAAAAGTACTAAAAATGTTTTATTAAGATATAAATTCATATAATTAAAGATAAAATCTTAACTATTGCAAGAAAAGTAATTAAAAATACTAATAATGCAATACAAAAAATTGGTTAAAGATAAAATCTTAACTATTATAAGAAAAGTAATTAAAAATACTTATAATGCAATACAAAAATTGCGAAATAAAAACATGTAAAAATTTATAAAAATGTAAATAAGAGACAGCATTTAAAAAGAACTCAAATTATGTGCAATGCTTCTGAGGTAATCTTCCAATAAACGATTCTGGTAATCAGCAACAACATTGTAAATTCTTTGCTCTCTTCTTGCTACTTTGGTATTTGGTTTCTTGGGGTTTGCTCCTACGATAAGTTGAGATATTCTTGTTTTGACGATTTTTTCTGCTCTTCTTAGAGCATCCAGAACATTATATAAATTTGAATGAGATCGAACCAATACACCAAATCGTCTATGCCATGCTTCAACTGAATTTATCGTACGAGCGTTACCTGCGATGGTAAGTTCATAAACATTCCATCCATGTACTGAAAATAATGGCTTGGACCGTCTTCCATTTCGTCTTTGCATCCCGTTTACAAAAGTATTGTCTATGTATTCAATAAACGGCAATGCATTTTCTGGTACTTCTTGTTTTAAACATTGCATTCCTCTCGGTACACCATCAATAAGCAGAAAGGCCAGAGCATTAACTTTCCGACAAAATAAAGAAAAGTCTGTATCATTATTGTAATGAGTAACAAGACCCAACTGCTGAATTTTTCTCCACGTCGTTTGACAAAAATGAAAAAAACAAAAATGTACAGTAACATCACCTAAAGCAGGCAAAAATGCATTTCGAGTTGCAACTTCAAAGTCAATGCTTACTTCTGTTACGTCAGTTTCAATTCCGAGTGCTTCCATATTTTCTAAAAGTGCATACAACATCTTAACATAAATTTCTTCCGATTTCCCTGGTAGTAAAGCAAAAAGAAGTGGATGTATTATCCCGTGGATTTCTGCATGAATTGTATATATTTGATAAAAGATGTTTGGACACGTTTCAAAAGTGCCATCAGCTAACCAGTGCTTTGAGGATCCCAACTTTGGCAATGATGATGGGGCCGCAAAGATCAAAACTCTATCCTCATCGTCTGATCCACTATCATGTAGCAACCAGTTTTCTTCTCCCAATGTTATTCTATACCTACCTTGCACATCTACATCGGCTAATGATGTCAGAAGCTTGGGAAATTGTTTACTTCTTAATTTCCGAACATTTCGAGTCATAGAAGCACTGGTAGGAAGCAGCGGCTGGGAACATTCAGGAACCTGACTAATCACTTCAGATATAATTGCTGTCGGCGTTTCAGATGTTGTACTAGTATAGTATATATATATATATATATATATATATATATATATATATATATATATATATATATATATATATATATATATATATATATATATATATAGAATTGAAAAACACAAACAATCTGAAGCTCTTCTATTCCGAGTGTCGTACCAAAAAAATAAAAAATCTATCTGAAGCACTCCGAACCACATGTCTCAGCGTATAACAAACTTGGTCCATAACTTTATCATGAAGGCTATAAAGCCAACTCTAACTCGTAACACAAGTCACCGCTAGAGCACAGAGACAGCCCAGATGGTATATGAAACACCCCCTCCCCCAAATCCTACTCGCCCAACCATACCCGTCTACACCGACAGGGCGCATGCAGCTCCGCTATGCTTTTGCTGCAGACTGTTTATAATGACGATAGCGAATCGAAACTTTCTCAATCAAGACATATCTCCGGGTTCCCATTACTCTTCCAGAGATGTCTCGGTTTTAACTGGCTCTTTATCAAACCCACGATGGACTCCTCTCTCTCTCTCTCTCTCTCTCTCTCTCTCTCTCTCTCTCTCTCTCTCTCATTTTAATTTCATCATAGTCTTTATAGTTTATAACGATCTATTCAAGCCAAAGGAAAAATACTATAATATGAACTTCTGTCCGTTTATCTGTCTTTT
>NC_090763.1:30076128-30083628 GCF_036898095.1 Palaemon carinicauda
AGAATATCACTTAATTATAGAGCAAATGGCATTTGAGACCCAGAATCCCACACAACTATAGAGAAGATGACATTTGAGACCCAGAATCCCACACAACTATAGATAAGATGACATATGAGACCAGAATAAAGGTAGCCAATAACAAAATAGGTAATTATGTCTTTCTTGGTTCAATAACTAAATTGGTAGTTATCTGTTTAAGAGAAAAAAAAGGTTACCTTTATCTTCATTTAATTTAGGTTTATGGTAATTATATAAGTTACGACCAACCCAAGATTGTCTCAATTTGTCCATTTTTCTTCCTGTCCGTCCGACTTCGTGTGTATTCAGCTTCATGTCTGTTTGGCTTCATGTTTGGTCGGCTTCCTATCTGTTCGGCTTCCTATCAATTTGGCTTTATGTCTGTTTGGCCTAATGTCTGTTCGGCTTCCTGTCTGTTCGGCTCAATGTCTGTTCGGCTCAATGTCTGTTCGACTTCCTGTTTGCTCGGCTTCCTGTCTGCTCGGCTCAATGTCTGTTTGGCTGCCTGGCTGTTCAGCTCAATGTCTGCTCAGCTTTATGTCTATTCGGCACTATGTTTGTTTTGCTCAATGTCTGTGCGGCTTTATGTCAGTTCGGCTCAATGTCTGTTCAGCTTTATGCCTATTCAGCTCAGTATCTCTTCGGCTTTATGTCTGGTCTGCTCAATGTCTATTTAGCTTTATATCTGTTTGGCTAAATGTCCGTTTGCCTCAATGTCTGTTCGCCTTCCTGACTGTTCAGTTCAATGACTGTTTGGCTTTACATCTGTTCAGCTCAATGTCTGTTCGGATTTATGTCTGTTCGGCTTTATGTCTGTTTGGCTTTATGTCTGTTCTACTCAATGTCTTTTAGGCTTCCTGACTGTTCGGCTTTCTGACCGTTCGGCTTCCTGACTGTTCCGCTCAATGCCTTTTCGGCTTTATGTCTGTTCAGTTCAGTGTCTGTTCGGTTTTATGTCTGCTCAGCTTAATGTTTGTTAGTCTCAATGTCTGTTCGGCTATGTTTGTTCGGCTCAATATCTATTTGGCTTTATGTCTGTTCAGCTCAAATGGCTGTTCGGCACAGTGCCTGTCTGGCATCCTGTCTGTTCGGTTTCTTGATTTCACTCCGATATCTGTTTGGCTTTATGTCTCTTTGTCTTCCTGTCTGTTTGGCTTTATGTCTGTTCAGCTCAATGCCTATTTGGGTCAATGACTGTTTGGCTTTATGTCTGTTCGGTTTTATGTCTATTTGTCTTTATGTCTGTTCAGCTTTATGTCTGTTCGGCTTTATGTCTGCTCAGCTCAATGTTTGTTCAGCTTAATGTATGTTCGGCTTCCTGACTTTTCAGCTTATTGTCTGTTCGGCTTTGTCTGTTTGGCTCAATGTCTGTTCGGCTTTATGTCTGTTCAGTTTTATGTTTGTTCGGCTCAATGTCTGTCCAGCTTTATGTTTGTTTACCTCAATGTCTGTTCAGCTTTATGTTTGTTCTGCTCAATGTCTGTTCAGCTTTATGTCTGTTTGGCCAGAATGTCTGTTATGCTCAATGTCGTTTTGGCATCCTGTCTGTTCGGCTTCTTGGCTTCAGTCCGATGTCGGTTCGGCTTTATGTGTGTTCTGCTTCCTGTCTGTTCAGCTTTATGTCTATTCGGCTCATTGCCTGATTGGCTTTATATCTGTTCGGCTCAATGTCTGCTCAGTTCCCTGTCTGTTATGCTGCATGTCTGTTCAGCTCAATGTCGGTTTGGTATCCTGTCTGTTCAGCTTCTTAGCTTCGGCCTCATGTCTTTTGGCTTTATATCTGTTTGGTTCCCTCTCTATTTGGTTTTATGTCCGTATGTCTTTATGTCTGTTCTGCTTCCTTACTGTTCGGCTCACTGTCTGTTCGACTTTACGTCTGTTCGGCTTGATGTTTGTTCAGCTTCCTGTCTGTTCCGTCTCATGTCTTTCTGCATAAGTGCATTCGACATCATCTTCGCACACGATATTTTCGCCTACTGAGGCATTTGAGACTAGATTTTCTTTTATCAAGTTCAATATCTAGCATGTTATTTTCCTGGTTGTCACACCGAAACTGAAAACAGAGAGAGAGAGAGAGAGAGAGAGAGAGAGAGAGAGAGAGAGAGAGAGAGAGAGAGAGAGAGAGAGAGAGAGAGAGAGAGTGTGTGTGTGTGTCTGTGCACAGAAACTGTAAACAAAATGTGACAAATGATAAAACTGAACAATGAACGAGTAAAGAAATTTCAAAAAGAATTCTTTTTAAAACCTCTATACTCATTCATTATTCAGTTTTATCATTTTTATTTCACAAACAATACCACGGGAAAAATACATTCCATTTTCAGATAGTAATATATGTTGTAGAATATATACGTGATATGTAATTTCAAAATCTATTTGAAATATCGAATGAAGGTAACTCTATGCATAATATTCGCTGTGGAATCAAATCATTCGAATATATATGTTAAAAAATACCATGCATAAACCTGATGACGTTATCAGTAATTCATGACACTGAACTATATACAAAAATGATACTGAATTATGTGAAACATTAACTGTGTATTATTTATTAAATGTTTTATGCCATTTACATTGAGATTATATCACATTTGCAAATTATGTCGTGTTCTTTCTATGGTAATTTAAAATATTTTGATGGAATCTAATTTTTGTTATAATTTGCGTTACTTAAAAATACTATAAAAAACAATTTAAAAATATATATAAATTTAGTTGATGGTATATTGTACAAAAATATGTTATTCATTACCTCCGCCAACGAAGTAGGAAGGAAGTTATGTTTTCGCCCCTGTTTGTATTTTTGTAATTTGTGTGTGTGTGTGTTTGTTTGTGAACATCTTCTTGGCCAAAATTTTAATCGTAGAGCAATGAAACTTGCAGGCACTAACTGCTATGTAAAAAAACAGAAATTGTTGAATTTTGGAAGGTCAAGGAGCCGGTCAAGCAAAATATCCAATTCACGTAATCAGCCATAAGTTTGGACATCTGTGTCAGAGAGACTTCAAACTTGGTTCATATATGAATGTATGAAAATTAAAAGCCAATTAATACATGTTAATGTCAAAGGTCTAGGTAACAGTCGAGTAAAAGGTTAAGAAATAAGGTGCTGCGGCGGAGGTCTGCGCTCTACTGAGTGCCACTCTATTTTTAAATAAAATTTGAATTAAGTTTTTTTCCATGAAAATTTCATGAGTTGTCACGTCACTTGAGTTTAACTAAGAAATATATGAAGTTATCGATAGATCATATATATTTCAATATATATCAAGATTTTCATTGCATTGAGTAAAAATTTCATACAAATGAGATAGAGTTCAGGGTAAACGGCATAATTCTAAGTTTTTTAAAAATGAGCGTTTAGGGAAATCATTTTAATTCTTTGAGTTACATGAAATTTGATTTAGATGAACGAATGAAGTAGGATAATTCATTCTAACTTCCTCTGCAATTCGAACATGACATCCTAAATCATTTGTTAACCGGAAGCATACAAACCACAAACAAAAGCTCCCTCTCTCTCTCTCTCTCTCTCTCTCTCTCTCTCTCTCTCTCTCATACGCGTACTATATATATATATATATATATATATATATATATATATATATATATATATATATATATATATATATATATCTATATATATATATATATATATATATATATATATATATATATATATATATATATACATACATATATCATACGATGGCTCTCGGGTGTGGGCACCATAAATATATTATTAGATGGACACGTGTCTAGGAACCAAACATATAATAATATATATATTATGGCTGGCAAGCTAATCAACCTCTCGAATTCCAAATTCACCTGTTTTCTTTTATATTAAATCTGTTATACTTAAAAATATTGATACACGAACTCTGAGACAGTAATATAACTGCCAGAAAGCAATATATAAAACAATGAATATCCAAAAGTCTCTCAAGTACACTCAACCAAAACTGGGTAATTATTCTAAAGACTTATTCAAAACGATTCTTTAACTGTGGTACTAGCGAATACTAATTTAAACACTTGTGATGGGAATAAAACACTCTCCCCACAAAAATAGATATACTCTATATAAATTACAACATTTTGAAAAGAATTTTCATATAAACAAAATAAAGCACTCAAAATATTAAATCTGAACAAAACTTAGATTAAGAAAAAATTTTACGATCTGAAAATTATATAGTTACTCGACTTGAAACATTAAATCTGAATAAACTTTAGACTAAGAAAAATGAAATACTTACGAAAATTTTACAACCAGTTGTTTCACTTGAAATCTAAATACAATATCTAATTTTGATACTAATGAAAATAGATAACTAGATCACAATACAAGTACCTTTCTCCTAACTACAGGGCCTTTTACAAAAACTCTAAGAGAATTTTTATGAATACTCACTATGTTTACAATAACCCATTACACCAAAACTTCAATATTTCACTGAACACTTTCAAAACAATACACTGAGCTGCGTATGAGAGAGAGGGAAAGGTGGTAGATGGTTATGATTTAAGGCTGGTATTCTCTTTCTCATCTATGCAACCCTGGGGTTGCCTTTATATGAAACTTAGCTACTTCCAGAATGTTCCAATCGCTCTGGAAGCCTGGGGGGTTGGCTTAATGCCTACAACAGAATTATCAAATAGATAGATATGTCAAAAGATGAACCCGGTGTTTTCAGGCAACTCTCACATCCATACCAACGCACCCATGAGATCACTCTCCCAGGTAGCTCCGCCTACCTTTGTCCTCAAAAGATGAGATGATATCTATCACTAGGTTCCTCCAGAATCTTCCAAATCATATGGCATAAAAGAATTGCGTATTTCCTCTCAAACATGACACAATACCTCATAAAAATATAAAAGAACATAACATAAGCCCTTGTTCCTATCTCATATGGTCACATAACACTCTCAAACATTTTTCGTAAGAGTTCGTAACAAAAATATGTGAAATAAAAAGTAAATTCTTAAAAATAACGTAAATTTACATATACTGACTTGAATAAAGAACACAATGAAATTAATGTCGAATGTCTCATGTAATTTATAAAATAAACTTAAATCTACAGGTGAGGAACTCACCTTATGGGCTGGCTATTCATCTCTTCAATGCACAAGTGAAATATATAAATAAATCATGAATAAACTATTGTATTTCCACTACATAAGACCAGCTTCGTAAGAATATATATATATATATATATATATATATATATATATATATATATATATATATATATATATATATATATATATATATATATATGTATATATCATCATCATCGTCACCTCTTACTAGTCCACTGCAGAGCAAAAGCCTCAGACACATCCTTCCACTTGCGTCTGCTCGTGGTCTTTCATGCAGGTCCTTATATTATATTATATTATATTATATTATATATATATATATATACATATATATATATATATATATATATATATATATATACATACATATATATACATATATATATGTATATATAAATATATATATATATATATATGTATATATATATATATATATATATATATATATATATATACATATATATATATATATATATATATATATATACATATATATGTATATATACATATATATATATATATATATATATATATATATATATAAATATATATATATATATATATATATATATATATATATATATATACATATATATATATATATATATATATATATATATATATATATATATATATATATATATATACATTCAGACATGTCCTTCCACTTGTGTCTGCATATTGTTTTTTTACGTCAGTTCACACTCACAAACCTTCTTAGTTTATCAATCGATTGGCTTCTGTTCCTTCCCCTGCTTATTTTGTAATTTTTAGGGACCCATTCTGTTATTCTTAATGTCCATCCATTATCTGTCATTCTCATAATATGTTCTGCTCATGTCCATTTATTCTTCTTACATGTTAAAATATCCTCTACTTTAGTTCACTCACGTATCCATGTTGCTCTTTTTCTGTCTCTTAGTGTTATTCCCATCGTTAGTCATTCCATTTCTCATTATTCATTCTATTGCTAGACAGATGGATAAATAAATAAAATTATCAAAGATATCATGATCCGGATTCTGCTATCAATATTATTGATAGTATATTCAATTTTCCCAGTTTATGAATACCCTAAGTTTAACCCTCTTATATCTATTTATGTACCAAATTTGTTAGGAGGTGAAGTAGATAAATTGAGAATTTTCCGAACTATTTTCATAATCATTCTTATTCATAATTCATAAACTGCTGAACTATCGTCTTCAACAACTATTCAGAAACCCGTGGGAATGGTAATGGATGAAATTGAAGTCTGATATGCCAGCAATAACCTTCCAAGTCCTTTACTTAAACTAGAGGGACACTGAGTAGAGCTCAGACTTCAGCCGCGTCAGCTCATTTCTCGACATTTTCCTTTACTTTAACATTGACCTTTGACTTTAACATGTAATAATCGGCGTGGATTATTATACACTTATATAGGAACCAAGTTTGAAGTCTCTGTGACAACAATGTCCAAACTTATGGCTGATTACGTGAATTAGAAATTTTTTCCTAGACCGTGACCTTGACCTTTGACCTTGGCCTTCAAAAGTTTAATATTTTTCAAATTTTTATATAACAATTAATCCCTATAAGTTTCACAAATAACAAACACACAGACAACGCGGTTTAGCTAGTCACTTCTCCTCTCTTCGAAAGAATTAGTTTCATCTTGGTGGATGGGAGAGGAACATCTTTTTATATTGTTATTTCATTCCTGTTTTACTTTTGCTTCTCAGTGTTTATCTGTATTACATTAATTGCTTTCTTTATCACTTTCTTATCATAATTCGTGGTTTCTTTTTATCTTAGTATTTTCGTCTTTTTTTTCCTGGCTAATTCATCCTAATGTACACAAACTGAGGTCTTCCCTGATATATAAATTTCATATTCTAGGAGAGAGAGAGAGAGAGAGAGAGAGAGAGAGAGAGAGAGAGAGAGAGAGAGAGAGAGAGAGAGAGAGAGAGAGAGAGAGAGAGAGAGAGTGTGTTTGTGTTTCAGTGAACTTCAGAAAAGGTTGGTGATATAGTAAAATAGAAAAAAAATTATAAACAAAGTAACTAGCTGAAACAGACTGTAAATAGAAAGGTGAAACTTGAGATTAGGAAATATTTTATAATATACAAAGGCATGGGGAGATATACAGAAAAACAGACATAAATGGAAACATGGAAAAATATATAATATGGACAGACAGACAGTGAAGAAAAAAGAAACAAACTACTATAAATAGAAAAAATATAAATTAATCTATTAGATAGAAAGAGTAAGAACGAAAAATATTGCTGCATCGTTATGGGTTTAAAGAATAATAAATCTGTAAAAATAAACGAATGAAATATAAGTGAAGCAAACATATATAAGGACACACAAAAGCAG
>NC_090763.1:30088628-30096128 GCF_036898095.1 Palaemon carinicauda
CAAGTGTATCATATGACCCCTGAATATTATAATGAAAGGTTCTGAAGTTTGAGGAAGGACCATAAAAGGACTTTTCTGGATTACGCTTATAGGGTACGACGATGTTTTAAGAGATTGACAGAGGCTGCTAACGTGAGGGAGATGGTTGATTTAGAGGAATTGATAATACAAGAACAGTATCTACGAGGAATTCTTGAACATATTTGAACCTACTTGAGAGAGAGAGAGAGAGAGGGAGGAGTGGGTAAAGAAACTTGATAAAGCCGCTTTGCTGAGTGAAGATTATGATATTATCAGTCATAAACCCTTCTCGGGCATGAAGTTTCAACCGTCGTTCCGCTCAAGTGTCAAGTATCCACTGAACCACGGAAACCAGTTCAGTAATAACTACTTGAACAAGTTTAACAGTTACAGCGGAAGTAACATGGGAATTGTTCCTTAGCAGAATGCTATAGTACCACAGCAACAATCGTCGAATCATCCTCATTCAATTATTGTGAAAGACAAGCAAAAGGTTGATATTGTCTGTTTTAAGTGTGGCAAGAGAGGCCATATCAGTAAGGAATGCTGGTTAAACTAACCAAAAGCAGTCATCCAAGTGATTAAGGATAGTTCGACCAAGAAACAATCGGGAAAGGCCGAAGAGGAAAATAATTCAGCCAACGTTTACACGACGAACAGGAAAAACCGAAAAAGCGTGGATATATTTAAACCATATATTCATGAAGGTATGTTAGCAACAATAGACAGAAGTGAGCAAACTGGGGTCAGGATGTTATGCAATACAGGTTGTAACCATAGTGTGGAGGTACGAGGAGTACACCCGTTGGTGTAACAGTCTCTCACAGGAGACTCGGTTATTTTGAAGGGAATAGGAGGTGAAGAGGTTACCCCTATTTTCCGTTTGAAACTGTCATGTGAGTTGGTGACAGGTAATTTTGGCTTTGCTGTAGAGGATTCATTGGCTGTCGAAGGAGTAGACGTCCTGCTAGGTAATGGGGTTGGTGGAGCACTGTTTTTGCTTTGTCCCATTGTAACGGAGAAACCCTTGAAGTATAGTCCTACGACTGAATTCGAGAAGGTTTATCCGTATCTATATCCTTGTTGTGTGATGACTAGGAGTATGACGAAGAAAGTGGCTGCTAAAGAAAAAAAGGAAATCGAAGAAGCGATGAACTTGGAGGATTTGTTTTCCGAAGAAGAGTATTCCTTTGATGGTACGCAAGAGGAGAACTCCCAAGTAAGCCCGAGGGAAGAGGATAGACAGACGAGTGGACAAGAGGACAAAGAAGAAATGGACCTGGAAGAAATAGAAAACTTAGCGTTAGAAGTAGGACAAGTGAGTAGGAAAAGGCTTATAGGATTGCAATAGAAGGATGCAACGTTAACAGAGTCATTGTACTGTGTGGTGGACGAGACGGAGGCACAGCAGTCTTTTACCTGTTATTATCTTAAGGATGGGTTGCTTATGAGAAAGCATATGTCTGCCAATACCCCTGGAAATGCTGAATGGGGGATATATCGTCAGATATATCCCCCATGCTGTAGCGCTCGAGATGGGACATATTGGGATAAGGAAGACGACGGAGAAGATTATGAAACACTTTCTGGCCTGGCATGCATAAGGACGTGAGCCAGTTTTGCTGTGAATGTCATGTTTGTCAGAGGGCTGGAAAGCCATACTAGTATATTAAGGAAGCTCCACTACACCCGATAATAGTGCAAGGAGAACCCTTCAGCAAGGTAATGATCGACATTTCTTTACCAAGGACATGTTAACTTTGATGTGTCAAGTGACGACATAGCCAGAAGCCATACCCGTCAGGAGCATCAGTGCCAAAATAGTTGCTGAGAAGTTACGAGACTCTTTTACTAAGTTTGGTATACCGGAAATCCTTCAAATTGTTCGAGGAACGAATTTCACGTCAAAATCATTTCAAGACGTAATGAAACTCTTGGATGTGAAACAACAACTATCAACTGCTTATCATCCGGAGACCCAAGGTGCATTAGAGAGGTTTAATCAAACTTTTAAAAGTATGTTAATGAAGCTCTGCAATGAAACGGGGAATGAATGGGACATCAGACTACCATTGATGTTGCTTATGGTACGTAATGCTTATCAAGAAAGCATGGGATGTAGCCCGAATGAAATGGTATTTGGATGAGAAGTACAAGGGCCAATTAAAATGTTAGCAGAAAAATTAAAGGACTGAGATGAAATGGATGGAAAATATGTCAAGAATCTGAGGAAAAGGATCAGCCAGATAAGGAAATTTTCCCCTAGAAAACCTTAAGACAAGTCAAGAAAAAATTAAGAAAAAATTCGATATGAAAAGTGAGTACAGACAGTTTTCAATAGGACAACATATATTAGTTTTTCTGCCGATATGGAAATTCCCACTCACCAACAAATTTCAAGGGGCATTCAAGATTTTGGAGAAAATCAGAGACCTGACCCAAGTTATCGAAACCCCAGGAAGAAGGAAAAGTCAGAGGAAAATACATGTTAACCTAATGAAACCCTACTTAAGGGAAAACGAGGCCAATGCTTCACAAGTGTGTATGGCACAAATCATACCATCCATGGAAGATAACGACGGATATGAGGTAGGGGGAGGAAGCAAAGTGAATAATTCGTCTATCACTTAATAATTACAGAGAGAAATTAACTCATTTGGACCAAGAGCAACAAGAGGAATTAAGCTGATTGATTATAAGTTTCTCTGAAATTGTCTCAGATGTCCCGAAACGAACCAACCTGATAAAGCATGAGAAACACCCTCAAACAACGGAAAGACTATTTAAACAATGCCCCTATCGACTGTCACCGTATCACCGAGAAGTCATGAGAAAAGAAATGGACTATTTGTTACAAAACGCATTAGCTGAACAAATTTCTAGTCCTTACAGTTCTCCATACTTGCTTGGGGAAAAACCGGACGAATCTTTTAGGATGTGTATGGACTATCGAAAGTTAAACTTGATCAGTGTGGCCGATAATTATCCATTGCCGCTCATCGACCAGGTAGGCAACAATATTGGACAAACAAGGTTTTTCTCCAAGATCGACTTGTTAAAAGGTTATTATCAAATTCCCTTGGACGACAAGGCAAAATTGTTATCAGCTTTTATAACACTGCTTGGGTTATATCAATAAACGGTCATGCCATTTGGTCTAATGAACGGTCCCGCTACTTTTCAACGTGTGATGGATAGCCTTCGGGGATCAATAGAAGGAGTAGGCATACATCTTGACGATATTGTGGCATATTCATCGACCTCGGAAGAACATCTCCGAATCTTGAAGAAGGTTTTTCAAAAGCTGTAGGAAGCATACCAGACGATTAACCTGGAGAAGAGCGAATTTGAAAAGGCAACAGTTAGGTACTTGGGATTTGAAGTAGGAGGAGGATTAATCACCCCTGTAGCCGCTAACGTCTAAGGAATAAAGAAAGCATCACCCCCCACGACGAGGAAGCAGTTATAACGTTTCTTAGGGATGGCAGGATTCTACCGATGTTTTTGCCCAAACTTTTCATCTGTAGTCGCTCCTTTGACGGATTTAATGAGCCCCAAGAAAAAAATTTGTAGACCAGCGAGTTCCAGGAATCCTTCGACAGGATAAAGGCCATCTTAACTTCGAAACCGATACTATGGGCACCTGATTTCTATAAGAAATTCCATATCAAAGTGGATGAGCTGAATAATGGGATTGCAGCTGTCTTACTGCAAGAGGAAGAGGAAAGAATTCTTCAACCTGTTTGTTTTATGTTTTCAAAGCTGAATAAACCTCAGCGAGCCTACTCGACAGCTGAAAAGGAACTACTAGCATTAGTCACAGCAATAAGTAAGTTCGAGGTCTATGTGAATCGCCCACAAAATGATGAGATTACAGTGTTTTTGCCTCATAATCCTTTAACTTTTGTTAAGAAGAGGAAAAATAATATTCAAAGTTTAACTAGATGGTCATTATGTTTGCAACCGTATTGTATTAATGTAAAGCATATATCAGGTAAGGATAATGTGTTTGCAGATAATTTATCTTGGGCTGAATCAATGGATTCAGGCCCAAAATAAATAATGGTTTTTTTTTTTGGGGGGGGGAGCTATCTTATGAAGCTGGTCTAGTGTAGAGTAAATACAGTAGTTTTTTAATGATTTTATTTATATTTTATTTGTGCATTGAAGTTATGAATACCCAGCTCGTAAGATGAGTTCCTCTTGTTTAGATTTAAGCTTATTATGTTAATTATGTTTTCTTTATTCAAGTCAGTATATGTAAATTTACGTTATTTTAAAAGATTTTATTATTATTTTCACGTATTTGGTTATGCAATCTTACGTAATGTGGTTGCGAGTGTTATGTGACCATACCAGATAGGAACAAGGGCTTAGTGTATGTAATGTTAATTTTTGTTTTTATGAGGTATTGTGTTATGATTGAGAGAAAATACACAGTTTTTTTGCCATGTGATTTGGAAGATATTCGAGTAACCTAATGTTAGGTCCTATCCTTTTTTCTTTTTGGTGGGCAGAGCTATCCTGAGAGAGTTCGTGTCTCTGTTGCGAGGAAAGTGTCTGAGAGTTGCCTGAAAATCCAGGATTCGTCTCTTGACATTTTTATCTAGTAGGAAAACTTGGTGTCGATGTAAGGCCAACCCCCTCGCTTCCAGATCTCCTCGAAGCTTCTGGAAGTAGCTACGTTTTATATAAAAGTAACTCAAGGGTTGCATAGATGAGATAGAGATTTCAGCCTTAAGTCATAGCCCACTTCCTCCTCTCTCCCATATGCATTTAGTATATTGTTTTAAAAGTGCTCAGTGACATATCATAGTTTTGGTGTGACGGGTTTATGTAAACAGTATGAGTATTCATAAAAATTATCTTAGAGCTTTTGTAACTGGCCCTTTGATAAGGAGACAGGTATTTGTATCGTGATCTAGTTATCTATTTTCATTAAGTAACAAACATGAATATTGTATTTAGATTTAATTTCACGAGAAACAAGTGATTGTATAATTTTCATAAGAATTTCTTTTGTCTTAGTCTAAGGTTTAGTCAGATTTAATATTTCATGTCAAGTGACTATATAATTTTCAGATCGCAACATTTTTTTTTTTAATCTAAGTTTTGTTCAGACTTAATATTTCAAGTGATTTATTTATTCTTATTTCAATTCCTTTCAAGGTGTTGTAATTTATATAGAATATATATATTTTTGTAAAGAGTGTATTATTTCAATCATCAGTGTTTATTACAACCTCGCTCGTATCCTGTAAAGAAGCGTATTAAGTTATGGTTTTAAATAAATCTCAAGAATAATTACCCATTTTAGTTTTGAGTGCACTTAAGAGACCTTTGGATATTCAGTGTTTTATATATTGCTGTCTGGAAGTTAGATAACTGTCTCAGAGCTCGTGTATTATTATTTTCAAGTGTAACAGATTTAATGTAAAATGAAACAGGTGAGTTTCGAATTCAAAAGGTTGTTTAGCTTGCCAGCCGTAATATATATCATAATATATTTTTTTTGTGCCCAGACCTGGGATCCATCATCATAGAATATTATCAAATACGTGTTAAACTGCCTTTGAGCTAATTTTATTTCATATACACCAAAGAAAACTGTGAAATAGCAAGATGCATTGCTATGGAATTGTAAAGGTTGGATAATAGAATTGGGTTGAGCTCAGAGAGATGGCACAGGATCCAGACATATGGCGTGAATTCATTGAGGCCCTATGCATATTGTGAGTGCCAAAGTGTTAAAAGATCCATAATTTTAAAAACAATTGTTATCATCCTGAAAAAATTATTCCAACTACAATACCCATTCAAATAATTATCAAGAGACAAACCTATTAGATGGCTAGATCAGTTGGGGCAGCAAGCTCAGACCTCCTTGAAGTCTGTGGCATGGGTTCAAATGCTCAGTCGACCAGTCAGAGAGGCGGACATTTTGCTATAGTCTAGTCTGCGACATGGAAGTGTATACAGCGGTTCTCTTCATAAAATGGTTGTATGATGTCTAGGGATGATTTCTAGCTTGGGTACACATTTCTAAGATGGAAAAATGTTCTTCAAAATGGCCGCTGGCCCAAATCTGAAAACTAAATCTCAAGAACGAATGCTTCTAGAGGAAAGCTGCAATGGACGGAATTTGTTCAAAATGCTTTCCTCCTCCTTTTAAACACAATTTTGTGCAGTTTATTGGCAAATTGTGCTAATATAAGGATATGATAAGCAATGAAATCGTTGAATTGGCCAATTCAACGATAATTCCATTAAAATAAAACCTTTACTCAGTTCATTATAACTTCTGTTAATTAATGTGGTGTCATCTGAACTAATGTGTTAATACATTCAATAAATAAAATCGTCAAATCTAATGTTAAAGAAGTAACTAGGTAAAAAATGTATACACAGTCAACTGTAATCTCCATGAGTATGTCCATCAGACTGTGAGACAGGACAGTAAAAGTTAGGACAAAGAAGTCAGCTCTAAAGTGAGGAAAAGATTATGCATATATTCTTAAAGACCATGGAGGGAAGACCTATCACATATGATGCCAGAAAATGCGGATAAGTATTTGACTATAATGCTGCTACAAAACATTTGAAAGAAATAAATGATCAGTGCCTCTTCCGGTACCATGGCATGAAGAATTTGGATTTTATGAAGCTCCCACCAACTTTATCTAGTCTAAAACTTCACATCAAAAGGGCGTATCTGTGAGAAAAAAAAATTGATATAATTTATTAAAGGACGATTTAGGCATTCATGATCCATGTTATTATGATTATAAATAACAAGGAACAGGATGGAGTCCTCAAATTATTAGAGCTAATACCTGAGGATTTTCCTAACCCAAATAGCAAGATCGGTCATAGAACAAACTCATGTGAATGCCGAATGAACTCAGCATCATGCTCAAGATATTGTACTTGTGGAAATTCAAGCAATTGCAAAGAGGAACGTATATAAGGCCAGTTATGTACATTTTATCGACAAAGGCACATGTGTACAAGTCAGCTAGATATTTCCCCCAAAAAATAGGTTTTGAAAGGAATTTTCAGTTTACAATATGATTGATTAGTTGACTGTTTATTAAGGTCTCATCATTTTATAGTTGGTACATATAACTTCACATAGATCATGTACCAACCATTGTGTAATTCCAACTAAGGACAGCCCAATAAGGCACAAAGATCCTGTACAATGTGGCACTGAATAACTAATATGTATATACTGTCTAATGGACGTATTCATGGAGATTACAGTTAACTGTGTATAGATTTTTTACCTAGTAACTTTTAACATTCAATTTAACGATTTTATTTATTGAATGTGGAAACACATATGTTCAGCTGACGCCACATTAGTTAACACAAGATATAATAAACAGAGTAAGGGTTTTATTTTAATAGAATCGTCGTTTAATTGGCCAATTCAACGATTTCATTGCATATCATATCCTTATATTAGCACAATTTGCC
>NC_090763.1:30101128-30116128 GCF_036898095.1 Palaemon carinicauda
TATCCCGGGCCACCACGTGACACAATTGGTAGTAATTCATTCAAATTACCCCTAATGAGTCAATATGGATTAATATCAACACAACATCGTGTTCAAATAGAAATAAATTTCTACCTCATACCTGGGATCGAACGCTAGCCCCTTCTAATGAAAGGCCAGGTTGAAACCAACCATGTCACGAGAGCCCATAAAAATATTGGAAACTGACCGCTACCAGCTGTCCGAGGATTTACCTGGCAAGACATCAGTCTCTTACCAGCGAGTTTTACCCAATATCCCGGGCCACCACGTGACACAATTGGTAGTAATTCATTCAAATTACCCCTAATGAGTCAATATGGATTAATATCAACACAACATCGTGTTCAAATAGAAATAAATTTCTACCTCATACCTGGGATCGAACGCTAGCCCCTTCTAATGAATGGCCAGGTCAAAACCAACCATGTCACGAGAGCCCATAAAAATATTGGAACCTGACCGCTACCAGCTGTCCGAGAATTTACCTGGTGAGATATCGGTCTCTTATCAGCGAGTTTTACCCAATATCCCGGGCCACCACGTGACACAATTGGTAGTAATTCATTCAAATTACCCCTAATGAGTCAATAAGGATTAATATCAACACAACATCGTGTTCAAATAGAAATAAATTTCTACCTCATACCTGGATATTGGGTGAACCTCGCTGGTAAGAGACTGATGTCTCGCCAGGTAAATCCTCGGACAGCTGGTAGCGGTCAGGTTCCAATATTTTCATGGGCTCTCGTGACATGGTTGGTTTCGACCTGGCCTTTCATTCGATCCCAGGTATGAGGTAGAAATTTATTTCTATTTGAACACGATGTTGTGTTGATATTAATCCATATTGACTCATTAGGGGTAATTTGAATGAATTACTACCAATTGTGTCACGTGGTGGCCCGGGATATTGGGTAAAACTCGCTGATAAGAGACTGATATCTCGCCAGGTAAATTCTCAGACAGCTGGTAGCGGTCAGGTTCCAATATTTTTATGGGCTTTCGTGACATGGTTGGTTTCGACCTGGCCTTTCATTAGAAGGGGCTAGCGTTCGATCCCAGGTATTAGGTAGAAATTTATTTCTATTTGAACACGATGTTGTGTTGATATTAATCCATATTGACTCATTAGGGGTAATTTGAATGAATTACTACCAATTGTGTCACATGGTGGCCCGGGATATTGGGTAAAACTCGCTGGTAAGAGACTGATGTCTCGCCAGGTAAATCCTCGGACAGCTGGTAGTGGTCAGGTTCCAATATTTTTATGGGCTCTCGTGACATGGTTGGTTTCGACCTGGCCTTTCATTAGAAGGGGCTAGCGTTGGATCCCAGGTATGAGGTAGAAATTTATTTCTATTTGAACACGATGTTGTGTTGATATTAATCCATATTGACTCATTAGGGGTAATTTGAATGAATTACTACCAATTGTGTCACGTGGTGGCCCGGGATATTGGGTAAAACTCGCTGGTAAGAGACTGATGTCTCGCCAGGTAAATCCTCGGACAGCTGGTAGCGGTCAGGTTCCAATATTTTTATGGGCTCTCGTAACATGGTTGGTTTCGACCTGGCCTTTCATTAGAAGGGGCTAGCGTTCGATCCCAGGTATGAGGTAGAAATTTATTTCTATTTGAACACGATGTTGTGTTGATATTAATCCATATTGACTCATTAGGGGTAATTTGAATGAATTACTACCAATTGTGTCACGTGGTAGCCCGGGATATTAGGTAAAACTCGCTGGTAAGAGACTGATGTCTCGCCAGGTAAATCCTCGGACAGCTGGTAGCGGTCAGGTTCCAATATTTTTATGGGCTCTCGTGACATGGTTGGTTTCGACCTGGCCTTTCATTAGAAGGGGCTAGCGTTCGATCCCAGGTATGAGGTAGAAATTTATTTCTATTTGAACACGATGTTGTGTTGATATTAATCCATATTGACTCATTAGGGGTAATTTGAATGAATTACTACCAATTGTGTCACGTGGTGGCCCGGGATATTGGGTAAAACTCGCTGGTAAGAGACTGATGTCTCGCCAGGTAAATCCTTGGACAGCTGGTAGCGGTCAGGTTCCAATATTTTTATGGGCTCTCGTGACATGGTTGGTTTCGACCTGGCCTTTCATTAGAAGGGGCTAGCGTTCGATCCCAGGTATGAGGTAGAAATTTATTTTTATTTGAACACGATGTTGTGTTGATATTAATCCATATCGACTCATTAGGGGTAATTTGAATGAATTACTACCAATTGTGTCACGTAGTGGCCCGGGATATTGGGTAAAACTCGCTGGTAAGAGACTGATGTCTTGCCAGGTAAATCCTCGGACAGCTGGTAGCGGTCAGGTTCCAATATTTATATGGGCTCTCGTGACATGGTTGGTTTCGACCTGGCCTTTCATTAGAAGGGGCTAGCGTTGGATCCCAGGTATGAGGTAGAAATTTATTTCTATTTGAACACGATGTTGTGTTGATATTAATCCATATTGACTCATTAGGGGTAATTTGAATGAATTACTACCAATTGTGTCACGTGGTGGCCCGGGATATTGGGTAAAACTTGCTGGTAAGAGACTGATGTCTCGCCAGGTAAATCCTCGGACAGCTGGTAGTGGTCAGGTTCCAATATTTTTATGGGCTCTCGTGATATGGTTGGTTTCGACCTGGCCTTTCATTAGAAGGGGCTAGTGTTCGATCCCAGGTATGAGGTAGAAATTTATTTCTATTTGAACACGATGTTGTGTTGATATTAATCCATATGGACTCATTAGGGGTAATTTGAATGAATTACTACCAATTGTGTCACGCGGTGGCCGGGATATAGGGTAAAACTCGCTGGTAAGAGACTGATGTCTCGCCTGGTAAATCCTCGGACAGCTGGTAGCGGTCAGGTTCCAATATTTTTATGGGCTCTCGTGACATGGTTGGTTTCGACCTGGCCTTTCATTAGAAGGGGCTAGCGTTGGATCCCAGGTATGAGGTAGAAATTTATTTCTATTTGAACACGATGTTGTGTTGATATTAATCCATATTGACTCATTAGGGGTAATTTGAATGAATTACTACCAATTGTGTCACGTGGTGGCCCGGGATTTTGGGTAAAACTCGCTGGTAAGAGACTGATGTCTCGCCAGGTAAATTCTCGGACAGCTGGTAGCGGTCAGGTTCTAATATTTTTATGGGCTCTCGTGACATGGTTGGTTTCGACCTGGCCTTTCATTAGAAGGGGCTAGCGTTCGATCCCAGGTATGAGGTAGAAATTTATATATATATATATATATATATATATATATATATATATATATATATATATATATATATATATATATATATATATATATATATATATATATATATATATATATATATATATATATATAAATGTATAGATAGACTGATAGATAGATAGATATAAGCATGTATGCAAATATGCATGAATATGTGTATGCATATATCCAAATATTTTTTTTTCACAGGATTAGAATTTATAACCTAAAATGTTTCAACATTTTGGAATTCTTTAAACCAGCCAATTCATACGGTGATCAAAAGAATTTATTAGTAAAAAAACAGATCATTTCGAGTTTCAGTTACTTTAATTTTAGTGGAAATATAATTAGAAAATAATTACTGCCTTCAGAGCATTAATTATATCTTCATTAACGGAATGAGTAATGATGTCATTATCATTTGAAATGAATGTGGAGAGAGAGAGAGAGAGAGAGAGAGAGAGAGAGAGAGAGAGAGAGAGAGAGAGAGAGAGAGAGAGAGAGTGAGAGAGAGAGAGAGAGAGCCATAATGTATATCATTATAATCAAATGCAGTGTTATACGAATCACTTATGATTTATCTTATTGGTGAAATATATTTCACCACGAGTTGAAGTTCAGGGAATACGAAAATTATTGGATACATATGAATACCAATTATTATTATTATTATTATTATTATTATTATTATTATTATTATTATTATTATTATTATTATTATTATTATTATTTGCTAAGCTACAACCCTAGTTGGAAAAGCAGGATGCTATAAGCCCAGGGGCTCCAACAGGGAAAATAGCTCAGTGAGGAATGGAAACGAAGAAAAATAAAATATTTTAAGAACAACAACATTAAAATAAACATCTCCTATATAAAATATAAAAATGTTAACAAAACAAGAGGAAGAAAATTAAGATAGAATAGTGTGCTCGAGTGCACCCTCAAGCAAGGGAACTCTAACTCAAGACAGTGGAAGACCATGGTACAGAGGCTATGGCACTACCCAAGGTTAGAGAACAATGGTTTGATTTTGGAGTGTCCTTCTTCTAGAAGAGCTGCTTACCATAGCTAAAGAGTCTCTTCTACCCCCACAAAGAGGAAAGTGGCCACTGAACAATTACAGTGCAGTAAGAAGAATTGTTTAGTAATTTCAGTGTTGTCAGGTATATGAGGCAGAGGAGAATATATAAAGAATAGGCCAGACTATTCGGTGTGTGTGTGTGTGTGTGTAGGCAAAATGAATATGAACCGTAAACCAGAGAGAAGGATCCATTTACCCAAACAATTACGTATATATGAGATAAGCGAAATTCTATAAGGTTTTGAAGATGAAAATCAGAACGGTATGCTACATACGTAACGAGAAAGGAGAATCATCATCATCATCTCCTCCTACGCCAATTGACGCAAAGGGCCTCTGTTAGATTTCGCCAGTCGTCTATATCTTGAGCTTTTAATTCAATACTTCTCCATTCATTATATCCCACTTCATGCTTCATAGTCCTCAGCCATGTTACATGTAGCCATGTAAAATTGATACAAAAAAAATAAATCAAGTTTCATCTAATGATTTCCGTGGAATTGTGATGGCTAATGTGGTAACGTCCCTGACTGGTGAACGCCTGACTGGGGTTTGAGTCCCGCTCAGACTCGTTAGTTTATTGGGTCACTACAACCTCAGCCTATAGGTCTATCTGCTGAGTCATCAGCAACCATTGCCTAGCCCTCCTTGGTCCTAGCTTGGGTGGAGAAGGGCTTGGGTTGATCATATGCATATATGTTCAGTGTCCAGGGCATTGCCTTGCTTGATGGGGCAATGTCACTGTCCCTTGCGTCTGCCATTCATGAGCGGCCTTTAAACCTTTAAAGAGAGAAATGTTGAAAAGATATTACTATTAAGTGTTATTCACTTAATGTTACAAAGAAAAAAAGAAAAAGAACTAAAGTTATCAAAATCATCTCCTCTATGACTACGACACAAATCGGAGATAAAATAATTCAAATCCCGCAAATCACTCTAATGTGATTATGGCAATTAAAAAGACCTAAAAAAGAACAGTAGGGACAGAGAATCACTACAAAAGGCTTAGTTAACAACGCCCTTAATGAACTAGAGAGCAATCTTCTGAAGAGACCAATATCTATTGCCATTACTCCCAAGAATCGGCTGCTTATAAGAAGACGGTCTCTGTTCTTGGAACAGTTGGGAGATGAAATTGAAAGGAAGACGTGTTGGCCTAGGTAAGGTCAAGCAAAAATACACACATACACACACACACACACACACATTATCATCAGTAACATCTCCTCCTACGGCCATTGACGCAAAGGGCCTGAGTTAGATTTCGCCAGTCGTCTCTATCTTGAGGTTTCAATTCTATACTTCACCAATTATTACATCCCACATCACGCTTCATAGTCTTCATTTATATATATATATATATATATATATATATATATATATATATATATATATATATATATATATATATATATATATATATATATATATACAAACATCCATATATATATGTATATATATTACATATATATATATATATATATATATATATATATATATATATATATATATATATAAATATATATATATATGTATGGATAAATATCAACACAACATGTGTTCAAATAGAAATAAATTTCTACCTCATACTTGGAATCGAACGCTAGCCCCTTCTAATGAAAGGCCAGGTCGAAACCAACCATGCCACGAGAGGCCATAAAAGATATCGGAACCTGACGCTACCTAGCTGTCCGAGGATTTACCTGGCGAGACATCAGTCTCTTACCAGCGAGTTTTACCCGATATCCCGGCCCACCACGTGACACAATTGGTAGTAATTCATTCAAATTACCCCTAATGAGTCAATATGGATAAATATCAACACAACATCGTGTTCAAATAGAAATAAATTTCTACCTCATACTTGGGATCGAACGCTAGCCCCTTCTAATGAAAGGCCAGGTCAAAACCAACCATGCCACGAGAGGCCACGTTGGGCCGGGATATCGGGTAAAACTCGCTGGTAAGAGACTGATGTCTCGCCAGGTAAATCCTCGGACAGCTAGGTAGCGTCAGGTTCCGATATCTTTTATGGCTTCTCGTGGCATGGTTGGTATCGACCTGGCCTTTCATTAGAAGGGGCTAGCGTTCGATCCCAAGTATGAGGTAGAAATTTATTTATATATATGTATGTATATATATATATATATATATATATATATATATATATATATATATATATATATATATATATATATATATATATATATATATATATATATATATATATATATATATATGACATTTTTCACATTCACTCGTGCTATTCATATATTCATATGAGCCATAATTACCTTTATTATCGAATCCACTCTACATCAGAGTGAATTTGATATTAATAGATATTTATGACATATATATATATATATATATATATATATATATATATATATATATATATATATATATATATATATATATATATATATATATAGCAGCATCGAATGTAGCCGTTTCAATTCCACTGGAAGACAAATGCCTGGGATGGATTTGAAGAGTTTTCATCACCACGCTAGCTGCAGCGGATTGGTAATGTTAGGAGACTTTTGCTTGATCGCTCACAGCAAGTAAGCCTAGTATGGTTGGCCCTGACTAGTGCAACTTTGCTGATCATGGTGATACACAAACCCTTTCACCAGTATACCGTATACCACCAAAATATGTTTGTGTAATTATATCACATAATTTGAATATAGTTTTATACATAAGATACATATATATATATATATATATATATATATATATATATATATATATATATATTATATATATATATATATACAAATATATATATATATACATATATATATATATATATATATATATATATATATATATATATATATATATATATGTGTGTGTGTGTGTGTGTGTGTGTGTATATATGTTTGTATATATATATATATATATATATATATATATATATATATATATATATATATATATATATATATAGATAGATAGATAGATATATAAATATAAAAAATACAGGTTAATTAAAATACATGTGCATATATATATATACATACATATATATATATATATATATATATATATATATATATATATATATATATATATATATATATATATATATATATATCCACATGAATATATGCTCCGGTATCTGGGTACATAATTTCCTAATATCAACATTTCAATGCACCGCCATGGATCTGATATTAACTCTGAAGTAAAAATGAGCAAATCCCCTTTGATACGCCTGATCATTATAACGGGTAACTGGTTTCCCCCAAAAAAATGTATTGGAGGCAATTATTATTGATAATGATACTTTTTTGAAATACCATGGAGTTAGTCATCGTCTCATCCATTCTGTTTATGATGACTTGTGAATTATTATTATTATTATTATTATTATTATTATTATTATTATTATTACAAGCAAAGCTATAACCCTAGTTGAAAAAAGCAAGGTGATAAAAGCCCAAGGGCTCCAACAGGAAAATGTTGCCTAGTGAGAAAAGAAAACAAGAAAATAAACAAAGTACAAGAGCAGACTTGCCGGATAATTCTCAGTGATAACTGGGAATGTCATCAATGATAGTTTTAAACTTTTAAAGGCTGTTCGTGAATGACACAGGCAATGGGCAGTGACAATGCTCTTTATACTGACCGTATACACATATGATCAGCGTCCAAGCCACCTCTCCATTCAAGCTTGGACCAGGTAGGGCCAGGCAAATGCCGCTGATGACTCAGCAGGTCAGATTATTGGCTCCACTAAATCCACCATCCTTTGATCACAAGGATGATGATGTTACAGGCACTAAAGAAACTATCGAACTTGAGTGGGTCTGGAACCCGAGTCTGGCAGAATGCCAGAATGGACGTTTCCATTAGGTTACTAGTATACATGTAAGTACGAACGGACTTCATTCCTACAGAAGAAATTTTCGATGAAAGAATAACAAAATTTATGTCGTCCTTTTAATTGTTCTAAGATGTTATATTGTTTTTAAGTTACCTTTAAAAAGCATTTTGATGACTACTTGTATTTTTCTGAATATTATTATTTTTTCTTTATTCAAAATGAGCGGACAAATTGTGTTGAGATTTAGTTCATATTTTAGCGTGATAATAATAATAATAATAATAATAATAATAATAATAATAATAATAATAATAATAATAATAATAATAGTTAATTAATGAATAATTATATAAATCAAAATAATATACAACTTAAGGTTTCTATATGAATAGGAACAAATATGATACTTTCATTTATAGCAAAATACAGGTATATCAAGATATATGATATTACTTTTGTATAATTTTTTCTGTGCTGACCAAATGTCGCTGATGTTCTGGTTTAAGTTTTCGCTAATATAACTACCCTATTTAAAGCCATATTCTCAAGGGCAAGCGGTGCAATTTTCCGAGTGTTGAAGACCCTTGAACCCTTAAAAAAATCCTGTTTTAAATCACGTTATCCTTTTCAGAGGATTCCATTCCTAGTCTTTATCCTTTTTAGAGGATTCCATCCCTAGTCTTTATCCTTTTCAGAGGATTCCATCCCTAGTCTTTATCCTTTTCAGAGGATTCCATTCCTAGTCTTTATCCTTTTTAGAGGATTCCATCCCTAGACTTTATCCTTTTCAGAGGATTCCATCCCTAGTCTTTATCCTTTTCAGAGGATTCCATCCCTAGTCTTTATCCTTTTCAGAGGATTCCATCCCTAGTCTTTATCCTTTTCAGAGGATTCCATCCCTAGTCTTTATCCTTTTCAGAGGATTCCATCTCTAGTCTTTATCCTTTTCAGAGGATTCCATCCCTAGTCTTTATCCTTTTCAGAGGATTCCATTCCTAGTCTTTATCCTTTTCAGAGGATTCCATCCCTAGTCTTTATCCTTTTCAGAGGATTCCATCCCTAGTCTTTATCCTTTTCAGAGGATTCCATCCCTAGTCTTTATCCTTTTCAGAGGATTCCATTCCTAGTCTTTATCCTTTTCAGAGGATTCCATCCCTAGTCTTTATCCTTTTCAGAGGATTCCATCCCTAGTCTTTATCCTTTTCAGAGGATTCCATTCCTAGTCTTTATCCTTTTTAGAGGATTCCTCTGTCTGGTATTAGATTAGAAAGAATGGAGAGTATCCATTGAAGTTAAAAAATAAAGAATAAAAAAAAAAAAGTCGTACACGAATCATGTCACGTTTGGAAATATTTGAAAAAACAGGAAACATCATCAAAGAATAATAACAATAATAATAATAATAATAAAAATAATAATAATAATAATAATAATAATAATAATAATATATTTCTAACCTCCGACAAAGGGTGACGCTGACAATAAAAGAAAGACATTTGATATTTATCTGATCCAGACTCCTGATACTGAACCAGAATCTGTATCTGGATCATCACCAAAACTTATTGGAGTCGTCCGTGGCTTATGATCTATCTGTAGTGAAAATTCCGTCAAAATCCGTCAATTTGTTCGGACGTAATCTTTAAAATTGGGAAACATGCAAATTGGGAACTAGAATCCGGATCCAGCACCGGATCATCTTCAAAAGTGAATGTAGTCGCCCATTGCTCAAAATTTATATGTGATGGAAATTCCGTCAAAATCCGCCAATTCGTTTTGACGTTATCTTTAAAATAGCGAAAAATATAAATCCTGATCTAGAATCCGGATCCAGATCCGGATCATCTCCAAAATTTAATTGAGCCGTCCATGACCTCAGTTCTATCTGTTGTTAAAATCTCATCCAAATCCTTCGTGTAGATTTGATGTAATCTTGTCCACAGAAAGACGCACACACACACACACACTCAGCCAAACAAATAAATAAAACTATTCGATTTCATAACCTCCAAGGCGGAAGTAATAATAACGGTAGGCAAAATGTAATATTTGGACTTAACTGAGATGAACCTTTCCTGTGTCTGGAATAATTTTCTGAGATACCGAGCAAACTAACCCCACAGTAGATCTTGCTTATAATTCAGAAAAAAATTAAAAGGAATATGCAGCGAACAACGACAGATACGTGTACACCTGGTAGCAGAGATTAATTCCTATCCTTCGTTGTAGCTACAATGTAAACATGTCCCCAGCCATACATGGTTCGAAACAGGGTAGGAGAGAGATATATTATTAATCTCTTTTCAGTTTTCAGTTTTCAATATATTTTGATACAAATTTTATCCATTATTACCTCCGATAACGAAGTTGGAAGGAGGTTAGGCTATGTTTTATCCCCCGTTTGTGTGTTTGTTTGTGTGTGTTTGTTTGTGACCAGCTTCTTGGGCACGATTTTAATCGTAGAGTAATAAAACTTGCAGTGATTAACTGTCATATAAAAATCTGGAAATGCATAAATTTGGAAAGTTCAAGGTCACAGTCAAGCAAATTGTCCAATTCATGCAATCAGCCGTAAGTTTGGACATCGTTGTCACAGAGATTTCAAACTTGGTTCATATCTGAGTGTATGAAAATCCTCGCCAATTAATACATGTTAAGGTCCAAGTTAAGGTCAAGGTCGAGGTAAAGGTCGAGAAATAAGCTGCTGCGGCGGAGGTTTGCGAGCGAATGAGTGTACATCTGGTTTCTTTCTTAATTTAAATTTTCAATGTGTTTGGAAATGAAGATTACAGTACATCCCGTGTTTAATTTCCTATTTTGGTTTTCGAACAACTTTACAAAATTTATTATCTATATTTAGATTCACATTTTGGATTTTGAATTATTCTAATAAAGATCATATTTTTCAATTCTTTCAATATTCTCGTTTCTGGATATTTTGCTAAAAATTTCTGTTTGCAAAGATTTTCATAAAATTATTGGCTTTCAAAGATTTTGAAAACTTTGTGACTTATCCAAGTCAAGGTCATTGTTCATGTTTGAGATAAACGAAATCTATTAATATGAAAAACTAGAGGGGCACTTAATAGATCGCAGACCTTCGCAGTGGCAGCTTATTTCTCGAGTTTTTGTTCGACCATGACCTTGACCTTTGACCATAACATGTATTAATTTGCTTGGAATTTCACACACTCAAATATGAGCCAAGTTTGAAGTTTCTGTGGCAACGATGTCCATATTTATGGCTGATTGCGTGAATTTAACAATTTTCTTGACTGTGACCTTCACCTGAGACCTTGACCTTCTAAAATTTAATCATTTCCAGATTTTTACATAACAGTTAATCCCTGCAAGTTTCATAACTCTAGTATTATAATTGTGACCAGAAAGCTGTTCACAAACAAACGTACACACACAAATTACAAAAAACAAAAACAAGGGGTAAAACATAACCTTCCAACTTCGTTGGCGGAGGTAATTACTCTGAAATAGAAAACTGGTTCTTATATGTTCTAAAACCAAAGTTACGTATTATTATTATTATTATTATTATTATTATTATTATTATTATTATTATTATTATTATTATTATTATTATTATTCATATCTAAGCTACAACCCTAATTGAAAAATCAAATTACTAAAAGCCCAAGGCTCGAACATGGAAAATCCCCCATTGTGGTTGTGGTTGCAATTTCTGATATATAAATTTATAAAAGAAATCAATGAATGGTATAGAATACCGATGGCCAATGGCGTCACGTCATGTGATTAATACATTTGAAAACGCCTTATATATATATATATATATATATATATATATATATATATATATATATATATATATATATATATATATATATATATATATATATATATATATATATATATATATATATATAAAGATTTTACATGGAAGAATGTTTGACTCTGATGAAATAACTTATGCTATCAGTGTTCAGTTATAAAATGAATTAGTAAATAAATTTTTTTCTTTATATATCAAAAGTTTTTGGAGAAATTAACACAGATGATCATATATGAATTCTGCAAAATTTTGCACGTTACCTGTATGATTTTTATTCATAAGAAAATCCACATTATTGTCGTTGATATTTACAATGATTAATGTTACGAGTATTAGTGATATATATTCATATGTATGTTAGTGATATATATATATATATATATATATATATATATATATATATATATATATATATATATATATATATATATATATATATATATATATATATGTGTGTGTGTGTGTGTGTGTGTGTGTGTGAGTGTGTGCGTGCGTGTGTTTGTGTATACAGTATCATAGTATATACTACACACACATATATATGTCTGTGTGTGTGTGTGATTATGTATTTGTATATACCCTACATCCGAACTAAGAAAAAAAATCATGCACAACGAAAATCTATTCAGTATTAGGCATCATATGACTTTGAAAGTAATAAATACTCAAATACTGATTTGATTTTTCATTGCAAAAGCAAATGAACAAACCATTCCTGGGACCCAATCATATCAGAAACAAATAAAACACGAGAAAATCCCTTATCAGTCATAAAATAAGCAGGGAAATAGAACCAGCGTTATTTCCCAAAGAGGCGCCGAGAAAGATGGTCCCATATCCCGGGTCTTTCCTGCCGAAGGACAATACAGTAATTGCCTACCATTTTCTGGCCCTGAATGGCGTTCCCATAACGTTAAGAAACGTTGGCAAGTGGGTCGTGAATCATGTTTCATTCATTCTGGCCTTGTTTCTCTCATTTTCCTTATAACTTAGGCCTGGCTAGAACGGGGGCGTTGAGTGTTCCCTTCCTGAGTAATGAGGCCGTTTGTATTTGCCGGATCACGTTTTTTCAACAAGGCCTCGTGCGATGGCATAAGTAATATCCATTTCTTCTATTTTTCTTGATATAGTTCTTATAGAATATGCAGAGTCGAATAACAAAATCTATTCTAATGTTTATTTTATATATTATGATTTAAAGCGGTATTAAACAGTGCGTGTCTCCTGAAAACTAAATTTATCCCAGTGAACAAAACAATAGTGCATCGTTGAATGATCATACTATCACCTCTTGTATATATATATATATATATATATATATATATATATATATATATATATATTACATATATATATATATATATATATATATATATATATTACATATATATATATATATATATATATATATATATATATATATATATATATATATATATGTATATATATATATATATATATATATATATATATATATATATATATATATATATGTGTGTGTGTGTGTGTGTGTGTGTGTGTTTGTGTGTGTGTGTGTGCGTTCGTGTGTGTGTGTTTGTGTGTGTGGATGTGTTAATAGAAATTACAAATGGAATTTGACGTGAAATTTAACCTGAAAACTCTAATCATAAATATTTCTGGCCGGGTAAGGAAACTATTATATACCTGTGAGTAGAAGGCTCATTGTTATCCTACCACTACATGCCGTATGAAACGAACCTGCACACCGGAAGGCTACAGCCATCTAGGAGAGGTGAGTATATATATATATATATATATATATATATATATATATATATATATATATATATATAATATATATATATATATATATATATATATATATATATATATATATATATATATATATATATATATGTATATATACATATATATACATGTATGTATATATATATCATCTCCTACGCCTGTTAACACAAAGAGACAAGGGCATCAATTAAATTTCGCCAGTCGTCACTATCCTGAGCTTTTAAATTAACACTTCTCCATTCGTCATCTCCTACTTCACGCTTCATAGTCCTCAGCCATGTAGGCCTGGGCATTCCAACTCGTCTAGTACTTTGTAGAGCTCAGTTAAATATTTGGTCAACAAGTGTCTTTTGGTGAGTGCGAAGATCAGGCCCAAACCATATCCCTCACCATGATCTCATCCACACTTGGCACTCGAGTAATCTCTTTTATTGTTTCATGTATAATCCTGTCCTGCCATTTACCTCACAAAATTCTTCTGAGGTCATTGTTTGCAAATCTACTTAATCTATTGGAGATTGTTTTGTCATACCATGACTGATGTCCATACAGTAACACCGATTTCACTAAACTGAAATATAGCCTAATTTTTGTATGTAATTTCAGGCGATTTCATTTCCAAGTTCTATTTAACTTAGCCATTGCCTGATTTGTTTTTTCAATCTTTCATTAAACTCCAATTCTAGAAATCCTGTATTAGAGATCATAGTTCCTAAATATTTAAATGATTCTACCTTATCAATCGTTTCCCCTTCCAATGATCTTTCATCTTTCATTGCATATTTCGTTTTCAGCATCTCTGTTTTTCTTCTACAGTATTTATCTTAACCACAACCTCATGTGATATTCCATGCAGTCTGGTAAGCTAGCATCGAAAATCCTGTGGTGTTATGCTAATAAGGATAGAGACATACACTAGGTCAGCCAATTTCCTATTACTAATTCATGCATTCCAATGCTTCTTCACACTCTCCAACTGTTCTATGCATTACAAAATACATGAGAGCGATAAACAACACAGGGGACAAAACATTTCCATGGAGCACTCCGCTGTTCACTGGGAATTCATTTGATAGGACTCCACTTACATTAACTTTGACTTACTATACTCATGAACAGACTTAATAGTTTACATATTTAAGAAGAGTTCCACAAAAACGCAAGATTCTCCATAAAATTGACCGGTGCACAATATCAAAGGCTTTCTCATAGTCCAC
>NC_090763.1:30123628-30133628 GCF_036898095.1 Palaemon carinicauda
TTTTGTTTAGGACTCTTGTCCTAAAAAATAGGCCAATAACTTCATAGGGTAAATTCGGAAAGTGATGTATGAAAGAAATTGAAGTTTTGGTAGTTCTAATTGTAATCATTGTCTCAGTCGGTCGTTGGATTAAAACGACTGACCAGGCGAAGAACGTCTTAATCTGGTTTAAGACAGTTTTCTTGTTCTTCATTTAACTACAGGCTGATGAATTCTTTTTACCTAAATCTCAGTCAGTGCAGCCACGTGATGTCATAAGCGAAAATTTCTTATATTGGTCCGAAGCGGTCTAACCCTGTACTCTATTAATCTTGGTAAGTAGTCCAGTATGTAGTACTATGTATGGAGTGAATCTCTCTCTCTCTCTCTCTCTCTCTCTCTCTCTCTCTCTCTCTCTCTCTCTCTCTCTCTCTTTATATATATATATATTTATATATATATGAATATATATATAAATATATATATATATATATATATATATATATATATATATATATATATATATATATATATAAATATATGTATATATATATATATATATATATATATATACATATATATATATATATATATATATATATATATATATATATATATATATATATATATATATATATATATATGCATATATATATATATAGGTTTTACTTTTTAGCAAATATTTCTAATGATGAGGTTAGTGGAAAATGCCTTTCTTTATACTCACCGCTGCGTCCATCCATAATCGATTACCAGCCAGGAACGTAATTCACTAATGAATTTGTTTACGTTGGTTGACAATGAAACAATAATTTCAAAACTAATTGAGAATACTTAGTATTATACATGTCATTTAACTTACAACAAGCGAAAAAATATCCACCGGAATATAATACCACCTCAAGCAAGAGAGCTTTCTCGGCGGTTCGTGAATTATTTAGGAAAATTGAAATCCCAATGAACAGACAGAGGCGCTGAAGGATAGCAGGGCCCTTTCAAAACCGTCAGGCTGGTAATTCCTACCTTGAGATTACGAGCCGCTGAATGCAACATGATTACGACTAACGACACAAACACTCATTTGCATTCCAATGTGGGAGACGCGATTATAAGAGAATAATGTTCAAGTTTCCGGTGGAGATTATTAATTTTTTCTTTTTTCATTTTGGTTTATGATAGTAAGAAAAATAACTAACGAGATTGTAATTGTACAAGGTTATAGAAATTCAATATATATATATATATATATATATATATATATATATATATATATATATATATATATGTGTGTGTGTGTGTGTGTGTGTGTGTGTGTGTGAGTGTGTGTGTGTGGATATAGGATAAAGTTCCTGAAGACCTGACGTCAATCCTGTTACAAAAAAATGGAATCGTAAGCTTATCGAAGATGGCTTGTGAAATTGATCAAGAAATTTCTGTGAAGCCTTATAAAAAATAATTTATTTATTTCAAACCTGATCTTAAATTGTATTCAAATTCAAAGAATATAGATATTAATCTCTGGCACCGTCGTTCATTTAGTTCATTATGCATGTTACATAAGATTTTTTATAATTGTGACCATCCTTTACATTCAGATCTTGCCGGACAGTTCCTTCTGGTTCGTAATAGTAGGTATGAAGTTAATTCTGATAGTCAGGCCTTCTCCATCATGAGGCTCAATACTACACAGTACTCTAGAAGTTTTATTCCAGCTGTGACCAAGTTGTGGAATGATTTTCCTAATCGAGTAGTTGAATCAGTAGAACTTCACAAGTGCAAACTCGCAGCAAATGTTTTTATGTTGAACAGGCTTACATAAGCCCTTTTATAGTTTATATATCAAATATCTGTTTTAATGTTGATAATGTTTCTAAAAAATTTTATTTAAATTTTTCATTACTTCTTCTATTGTTTATTTATATACTTATTTCCTTTCCTCACTGGGGTATTTTTCCCCTTATGGAGCCTCTGTGCTTTTAGCATCTTGCTTTTCCAACTATGGTTGTAGCATAGCTAGTAATAATGATATATATATATATATATATATATATATATATATATATATATATATATATATATATATATATACACACACACACACACACACACACACACATATATATATATATATATATATATATATATATATATATATATATATATATACATATATATATATATATATATATATATATATATATATATATATATATGATTATAATTATTTATTTATACATTTCATTAGTCAAATCTATATCGTACCTTTTTTACGATATCAAGTGAACAATAACAGAGCAATGAATTTAACATATCAATACCCAAAGAATTACTCTCCTTTTCGAAAAGAGAACTCAAGGACGACCAGTCGAGTAATCACATATTTTAAACCGTTCTAAATAATCCTCCAAAAGAAACTCATCATTTCATAGAACTATGAAAATTGTAACGCAAGAAACAAAATATGAAATTCATTCCGCTAGTGTTGACACAGTTGCAGTTTCTCGGTTTTGTATTTACATAACGAATGCGCTCGCCCAATGAGCGACGTTCATATCATACAATTTTAACGAACAAATTTCTCTCCATAAATAAAGCAAGCCAAATGTGATTCTCTCAGTGCATTCACGGGCAAATGCATGGGAAGGGAATCTACCCTTTAGTTAGGTATTTATAACATTTTATCTATATGAATAGGTGTTGATTATTTTGAACGTTATGACTCATACACTGTTAAAAAAATGTAATTTTAATCGAAATTCTCCGTAAAAATATACTGTTCTCAGCCGAATTTCAGTAAAATACAGGCTACCGTAACAGTATCTTTTACTGTATACGTCTCTAAAACGGTAAATGCCTGGCAACATTTATTCTAGGTGTTTTACCGTTTTTTATGACACATTTAACGATATAGACAAAATAATTCAACAATTTCTTTATGTTCTCATCTATCTATCAATCTTTCTATCTATCTCCGTGTTTATTTATCAATTTATCATTCTAGGCATTTTGTTATCTCTAAGCACTGAGAGAAAAGACTCCTAACTTATTACAAGAAAACTGCTGGAGATTAGGATGGTTGGGTAATTACCCCGCGCTGAAAATCCAGGTCCCTAAATTTAGTCAAAATGCATTGAAATTTCAAGATCTGTTTATCTGTAGCTTTATTTTCATCTAATTTTATTTGATAATCTATTATGTGGAAAATGAATTGCCAATGATTTTTAAAGTAAACGCTACATATAACCAACACATCAACGATTCATTCTTCCTGCTAATGAAAAGTATTACGTCATCCATTACCCATCGTCTGAATCTAAGGCGTTTGGAGTTTGAAGCTCAAATCTTCAAGAGTTTAATAATCAATTGATTTATAAAAGCGTATTTAGAGTTTATGGGGTTTGTTTTGGGGTATTTCAATAGCATACATACTCTTTTTTCAAAGTAAAAGGACTCTTATGGGTATATTTCGAACAGAAATCCATTGAACTGTCAAATTTTTCTGTCAAAATTTCATCAAGCCTCAATATTTGCATGGTGTTTCCAAAGTTGATATATCATTTATGGAACAACTTGTCGTCTGCTACTTGCTTCCGCAAGTCAGTTTTACCACATAGACAAATTTCACTAGCGTTCTTTTCAAACTGTGATGAATGTTCTTTTTTTCATTTCTTTTTTATCAGGCATAACACAAATATATGCTACACTGTGAATAAAACCAAATTTAGCACTGAAAAAATGCACTCATGTTTTTTCTTTTATTATTATTATTTGCATTGAAGCTATTGAATGTCCTGGTAACGCTGACTCAGTCTTCAAAAAAAATTTAGCAGTCCGTTGCCATATGTAAAACAAGAAGTATGTTTGGAATATATTGCCCTTCAAGCATAAATTATCCTTTATTTGTGTATTTATTGCTCGCATTTACATCCGCAAAGTTAAGGTTAGGTTGTATATTGAATGTATATATGATTATAACTTTCAGAATGTGTACTTTATCAAAGTCCGAGATTGTGAAGAATTTCCCTTCACTTTCCTTCTTTTCTCTTGCATTTTATCAAACTCCCAATATTGTAGTCACCCCTCAACCTTTCGCTACCATACTTTATGTTTTCTTTACCGAAATTCGCGAAGACTGCGCTAATTTAAATCGTTGACAATACTGTACGAGATGATTATGACGTCACAACGTAGAGAGGCAAAACAAAAGCCTTACGTCGGCGTACGATGGTTCTTTTCTTAAAGTAGGTGTGTCGAGATAAATCATTACACTAGTTTGGAATATAGCGTTAGTGCTGCTGACTTATAAGCAGCTTATTTTATCTCTCAGTACCTATTCATTTCTGACTAATTTTAAGATGTAGGTTATGTCCATCTCCCCAGTCCATTGCTAATTGCTCATTTAAATTATTAATTCTTAGTAAGCCACAATAGGTAGAATTACTATGTATATACATTCCCTTAGAGCCGCAAGATTTCTCTAAGTATTTTGCACAAAATCCTGCCTCCTACTCACTCCTTATAACGTTACTGTACATTGCCCTAGCCTAAAATTCCAACATGGTACCTCACCTGGGTTATCCTACGGCCAATGACCCTCACCTGTTTGGAAGCTGAACCCAGGTGAACCCGCGCGACCCAAGCAGCTGTTGTGTGACCGGATGATCGACAGGTCAGTCAATTTGCATTGCTCTGGTTCACTCCCACTCGACTCCCACCAAACAGAGGACATAAGAGCACCGGTATCCTTTCGGCTGGAGAGAGTTAAGAAGACAATCCTGGAAACTGTGCCAGTGATACCCAATATGCCATGAAGTGAAGATTCCAGGGGTGGGCCAGAGGACGAAAGGTGCAAGCCACAAGTTGCAATAGCCATATAAGGACAAGGGCTCTCTTTTAAGTTAGGAGTGCAGGTGTACCACGTAGCCACTTGTTGTTTCCTCCATTTTTAGATTAGGTTAGATTTTCATCTTAACTTGATTCAAGTAAATGGGATTTGGTGTACAAATTTTGTTTTGTGTAAAACATTTGCTTTAGAGACTAGTAAAGTTGTAGATCAAATACCACATGTCCGACCCCACTTCAACCATTTTTCATTGTAAGAGACCTTGAGTCATGCATATTTTGATTGTATTTTGATTTTGCTAAGTTACATTTGTTCTATTACATTTTGTGCATGTTTAACCTCTTTTACTGCTGTTAAGATGTCCGATTTTTCAATGTAAATTTTGTGTAATAGAATAACTAGATTAAGTTAATTACACTCTTTTGTATTACTACTCCTTTTTTTCGACTGATTATGTCTAACATGAATTTTTAATCTCTGGGCAGTATACCCGATATATTGAAAGGAGTAAGTCTAAATACCTTAAGAGTAATTGTGTGTAAGCGAGTGACTAATATTCTATGCTCCCTCCATTGCCATTGTCTCGATAATTTCATACCGTAAAATTCCTTTCCAACATCTCACTGGGGTCCCTGGAACAAAGCCGAAATAGAGCCTAAGAGTGAGATAGCTTTAGACCTAGCAAAGCTAAAGTAGGCAAATAAATTGCTTTTATTTCATGTGTGGAGTTTTCAGGGCTCTTGACAGAGTACAGGTTTTTACATTTAGAATAAAGGTATGTGAACTACATGATCAAAGTCATTAACAGGGTGTTTATGCCTTGAGTGATAGTGCTCCTTTTCTTCCCCTGCTGATCTTTGCGTATTTGTTGTAGGAAGACTTTCATGGAAAAACAAATTCCCACTCAACAATTAAATAAAAACAAATATAATTTCTCCACCGAGATTATACATTGAAACAGGTCCTAATAGATGCTAAGGCCACTTCGATAGGTCCTTATTTTACTAATGTAAGTGCGAACTCATACTTCTAGAAACAAAAATCACATCAAATTCAGAAAAAAATCTTACCATATTTTCTGACCAGATCTTATATGATATAAAAAAATGTGACTGTTAACAAGCCTAAGACAATATTAGATTTTCACCAGCAATCTTCTCCCCTCTTAGTGTAGTTTTAGGCTCAGGTCCTATTTTGGATGTATGTCTTTCACATATTCTGTAAGTTATATTTACAATATTGTATATACATCAAATACACAGTCTAACCTTAACTTGCATTTTGTAAATGAAGAAGCAATAAGATATATAAGTATGAAAAAAAAATAGGTAGTCTAATGATCAATGTGATTTACTATACATATATGGAAAATAACTAGATGAATAGTAATAAACCCATTATTGGATAAATTTTATAATAACTCATGAACCTTCCTAAATACCAAAGCACCACAGAGTTTTTTTTATCTAATTAGATGGCGCTGCTAAGGCTCAAGGCTATTTTTTTATAGGTAGACTTTTTGTCTTCCCTTTACTGTCTTTGGTAATGGCAGGTAAAGTAGGGTAATTTCAGAGTCAAGGTAGGGTAATAATGAGCTGTGAGAGGGTTTGTATCACTGGTGTGTCATCACACTGCTGGTACCGGTGGTTGTTGGTGCTTTCTGCAACCAGAATACAACACAAAGAATACCTTTCCTTAGTTCGTATTTTCGGTAATTAACCGTTTCGCGTTTTTAATGTTTGGTGCCGTTAATTCAGATATCAGGTCAGGTATGTTGAAGTATCTTCAGAGTTATTTAAAAGAAAGCAAATTGCTAGATATGTAGCTTGCAATGGACCTACTCCATTTTGATCCGGCAGTCACAGACAAAGACGTTTTATTATTATTATTATTATTATTATTATTATTATTATTATTATTATTATTATTATTGTTGTTGTTGTTGTTGTTTTTGTTGTTACTTGCTAAGCTACGACCCTAGTTGGAAAAGCAGGAGGCTATAAGGCCAGGGGCCCCAACAGGAAATATATCCCAGAGAGGAAAGGAGACAAGGAAAAATATTTTTTTTTTTTTTATGAACAGTAACATTACAATAAATATTTCCTATATAAACTATAAAAAACAAAACTAGAGGAAGAGTAATAAGAATAGTGTACCCAAGTGTACCCTCAAGCAAGAGAACTTTAACCCAAGAACGTGGAAGACTATGGTGCAGAGGTTATGGCACTACCTAAGACTAGAGAACAGTGGTTTGATTTTGGAGTGTCCTTCTGGAAGAGCTTCTTACCATAGCTAAAGAGTCTCTTCTACCTTTATCAAGGGGAAAGCAGCCACTGAACAATTACAGTGCAGTACTTAACCTCTTGACAGAAGAAGAATTGACTGGTAATTTCAGTGCTGTCACGTGCATGAAAACAGAAGAGAATCTGTAAAACATAAACCAGGCCATTCGGTGTATGTGTAGGCAAAGGGAAAGTGAACCGTAAACAGAGTGAAGGATCCAATGTAGTACTGTCTGGCCAGTCAAAGGGCCTATAGCTCTCTAGGGGTAGTATCTCAGTGGGTGGCTGGTGCCCTGGCCAACCTACTACTTATTACCCCTGTATAACACCGTGGGTCCAAATCTTATGCACTACACAAGTCTAACGGTGCGTTTAGATTGGAGAGATTTTTCCGCGAGTTACTCTCAGACAGCTGCTCTATGGAATGTAAACAGGCTGTAGAGTACTCTCTGAGATTTTCTCTCTACTCTTGCGAGTGTTTCTCTTCTCTTGCGCACGCTACAGTCTAAACATTCTAGACAGCACGCTTGTAGGGCTAGGTTGTAGCTCTCCACTCTATTCAATGAATATTCAGATCTGTGAAAGTTTCGTTACTCTCGCCAGAAAACATGAGTGCCAAAAAGTGGAATAAAGACCAAACAATTGCATTAATTCAGCAATACGAAAAATTTCATGAACTGTGGAATGTGACTTTGCCTGAGTACAGAAACAAAGAGCTGAAAATTAGTAAAATTAAAGAAATAGCTGAGAACTTTGGAATTAGCAAAAAAGAAATTATAAGGAAATGGCACAATCTTCGGAGTCAAATGTGCGCTGAAGCTAGAAAATTGAGAAAGAAAAAAAGTGGGAGTGGAGCTGAAGATGTGTGCTTTAAAAGCAACTGGGAGTTTTATGATGCTCTGCAGTTCAACGTCAGTTACAGCGCACCTCAAGACAAGACCAGCGCAAATTTGGTAAGCAAAAGTAGCATTTCTAATCACTGTATATTTTCAAATTCTTCACAATCAAACCAAGCAAACGGACAAACATTGTACCTTACCACAGTTTTATTGTATGTTCATAATGTATGGATAATATTTGTCCTTCTAGTTTCTAATGATAAATTTAAATATATTTATATTGCCAGGGGACTTCGCCATTTGTTGACATAAAATAGTTCTTGAAAAATTTTCGAATTTCTTTAGCCTCTGCAGACGAATTTCTTGCCCCTTGATGTTCCAAAGAATGAAAAGTTCTTAGTAGCAAATCTTCTCTTAACATTTCACCATTTTCATCCTCTAAATTTTCAGGGCTTCTACATACTAACTTCTTATAGCTCGATGTATCTTCATCAAACAATTCTCTTAATAATTTTGCATGTGCTCCATTTTCTCCCCTTCTGCTTATCCATTTTCAGACCCACATACTTGTTTTCCTTTTCTTTTTCACTTCTTTCATAATTATTAATGCAGCAGCAACACGGCACTTTTGAGACATGTTCTCTCAACCCTTGCTAGTTGTCGACTGGCACTGGCTCCAGTGTAAATAGATGCGCAAGAAATCTTACCAGAACTCTCGGACACTTTCTCTCGTGACACTCCCTAAAGGTGCGATTAGATTGGAGATTAAACTCTCCCGAGAGACGGCTACTCTAGCGCGACTTTCTCTACAGCGTGTTTATATTACCAGCAAGTTTTTCTCTCCGAGAGCTGTGAGTGAGTGTCGCGAGAGAAAGTGTCCGAGAGTTGGGTAAGATTTCTCGCGCATCTATTTACACTGGAGCCAGTGCTAGTTGACAACTAGCGAGGGTTGAGAGAACATGGCTCAAAAGTGCCATGTTACTGCTGCATTAATAATTATGAACGAAGTGAAAAAGAAAAGGAAAACAAGTATGTGGGTCCGAAAATGGATAAGCAGAAGGGGAGAAGATGGAGCACATGCAAAATTATTAAGAAAATTGTTTGAGGATGATGCATCGAGCTATAAGAACTTCGTATGTTTGGGGGTTCCTGTTTCCAAATTAATACTTCCAGTTAGTTATGGTTAATTCCCGTTTCCAGATCAATTCAGAGCTACGCAGTTCCTGAAGAAATAAAGAGTTTTATATAACACTGTGTAAACACAAAAAAATGCTGGAGTGAGCAGTAAGTGAGGGAGGGTAGGTTAGGATAAGAAAGCATAACATATAAATACAAAGTAACTAGTGCATGTGCCCGTTAAATCCAAATATTTAAATAAAATATTTAAATTTTAATCATTTATTTAAATTAAATGTATTTAATATTTTTATTTTTAATCATAATAACACAAATAATCTACTGCACGTTCCCGTTAAATTCAAATATTTAAATTAAATATGTAAATTTTAACCATTTATTTGAATTAAATATATTTAATATTTTTTTTTTTCAAAAAATAATAACAAATAATCTAGTGCACGTGCTCGTTAAAAATAACGGGTATTGAAGTGTGTGTGTGTGTGTGTGTGTGTTTGTGGGTAGTGTTTTTTTTTATTTCTTATTTTTCTTTTTACACTAATTATTTCTTCAGCTCTACTCCTATTTTTTTTCTTCTTTAATTTTCTAGCTTCAGTACACATTAGACTCCGGAGATTGTGCCATTTCCTTGTAATTTCTTTTTTGCTAATTCCCAAGTTCTCAGCTATTCCTTTAATTTTACTAATTTTCAGCTCTTTGTTTCTGTACTTAGGCAAAGTCACATTCTACAGTTCAGGAAATTTCTCGTATTGCTGAAGTAATGCAATTGTTTGGTCTTTATTCCACTTTTTTGGCACATGTTCTCTCGCGAGAGTAACAAAAACTTTCAGAGATCTGAATATTCACTGGATAGAGTGGAGAGCTACAACCTAGCTCTACGAGCGTGCTGTCTAGAGTGTTTTGACTGTAGCGTGCGCGAG
>NC_090763.1:30138628-30256128 GCF_036898095.1 Palaemon carinicauda
GGTGTGGCACCACCCTTCTTTTGATGCATCTATTAATAGTCTTAACTTCGACGGTCGAACCTTCAAGGAGATTTGATTTCTCTAGCCACCTGTTTCTTATGGAAATCGTACCTTTGAGGCCAGTGTTCATTCAGATGTTAATGAACGGAAGGCATCCAGAGATGTCCATTGGGAACCAGACATTTTAAGTATGCAATGTGGCCTAACAACCTCTGACACTGAAGTGCTTGTAGCTTAGGTTGTCGAAGAAAATGGAGTGCCGCCTCCCGTAGGCATACTAGACGATCTTGTGATAGGAAAACTCTCCGGAGTACTATATCTATTTTAATTCCGAGATATATCAGTCACTGTCTGGGTAAGGGAACCTAATTCTCCCAATTAACCACAATTCCAAGATCGTGGCAGAATAACAAAAGTTTGTCTTGATGAGGAAGAGTCTCCAGCAAGTCCTCAAATATCAGCCAAACATCCAGGTAACATAAAATACAAATTTGTTAGCATGAGCCCAGACTGATAGGAGGGTAAACACTGCGGTGAATACTTGTGGTGATGTTGATAGATCGAAACCTAGCACCCTGAACTGGTAGACTTTGTTCAGTATGTTGAACCAGATGTACTTCCTGAAGGAAGGATGTACTGAGACCTGGAAATACGTATCCTTCAGATCTACTGGTATGGTTATCATAAAGTCCAATGGCCAAATAGCTTGCCTGATCATGGCTGTAGTTTCCATCTTGAACAGAGTTTGCAGAATAAACTTATTTAAAGCTGCTAGATCTATCACAGGTCTCCAGTCTGCAGATACCTTTGAAAACACGAAAGAGTCGACTGAAGAAGCCTAGGAACCCATTGATGATCTATAGAGTGCCTTTCTCTACTATGGTCTAAAATTCTAGCCAAAGTGCAAGGTCCTTCGTCGATTCCTGAAGAAAGGACGACTACTTTATCGGTGGAAGGACTAGAAGGAGGGAGAGTTGATGAACGGAACATGGTACTCATAATGTAGAAGATCTACCACCCACTGTTCTGCTGCATGATGTAACCTCCACTAGCAGTGGTGTTGTCCTCGCTTCTTACCTCAGTACTGTATTCCGTAGACCCGGCCCTGTTTGTTTGAAAAGGGTGCTTGCTCTTGCAGACGCATCTTGAGGCGGATTGTACAGGGCAGGAGTTGTCTTATGACGTCGCTTTGTGTACCTATCTTGCTATAGACGATGGTTTTTGTTAGTAGGGGGTGTATTCAGCCTGCAGCTGCCTAAATAATAAGGCATGGTGTAGGATGGAGTCATGGCTCACCTTCCTCCATTTTTCCACTACTGCATCCATGTCTTCCATCAAAAACAAGGTGGGACCTTTGACGTAAGTGTTTCTGAGCTGCAGAGCCTCCCTGTGAGTGATCTGTCTCTGAAACTTGGAGGACACAGCATTATGCATCTTTAAGACCTACTTGGCCCTCTGGTTGGCAGCTTGATGGGTGAGGAGCTCTACAGCCCTAGCCCTAGTAAGAAGAAAAAGCCTTATGCTTATTAGGGTCTGTAAGATCATTCTTGTCGGCTAGAAAACTGACAGAGCCCGAACAGTTGTCACCCAAGAAGGTGCGTGAAAGATCATCATAGTCGTGCTCTTCATATTCAGAGCATCAGATGGTGCAAAGACAGCAGGTTTGGAGGCTAAACGGTCCACTGGAATGCTATTAACCAAAGTGTACACTGCTGGATCAAGAGGCATGGGAGAGGGGAAGGCACGTAGAATCCTATATTTCCTTTAGCATATAAACACCGGAGGATTGATCTTAGCAGATCTCCTCACCCTCAGAGTCTCTCCGCTGACACCTGGCCGTCGACTTTATCTAGGAGCTTCCGAGGCAAAGATCGACCAACGAAACTCCAACTGTGGCCTGTTGGCCCTGGGAACCCTACAAAGCTTATGAATGCCTGCCTTCCTCCCCTTAGGAGGAGAGCAAATAGCCTCACCTGGAGCTTTCTAATGCAGGAAAGTTCCCACAGAAAGGTAGACTCCAATTCACCTTCTTCCGTATTGGGAAAAACAACATGAAAGGTGAAAGAGTCATCGTCTGAGACATCTAAATCTTTCCTCTCTGGCACCGTTACCAGTCAATGTTGAGGGGTGATGAAACTGAGATAATATTTCTCCTCTTCCCTCTGGTAAGGAGGGGGGGGGGGCAAAAATTAGAGGAACCTTCTAATGTGCTCTTCCAAAGTGAAGCTAATATCTCCGAAGGTTAGATTTCCTGTGAAGTCCTCAAGTTAACATTAGGACAGGTAGCCCTGTTCTTCGAGACTGTCTAAGAGTCCTTACTTTCCATATGCTTAGGGTCAGCAGGAAGAGTTTGCACCTTTTCAGCAGGGTACTGTCAATAAACCCCATTCTCCCGCCCCTGCTTAAAGGCAATACACAGTGACACACTCTAATTAGGCAAGGGACAGAACCTATCCTCATATGAGATTTCCTTAGATGACCTGGAGTCCCTATGGAGCCTAAGGGTGAAACCTGTCACATGGAGGAGGAGTCAACTGGTCAGCCCTAGTCATCTGTGACAGGTAGCTCAGGTGATGTCTACTTATTTCCTTATTCATGCCATCAGAAGCAAAGTGCACGGTAAATAGAGGTTTAATAGAAGAGAGTGCTGTGGGTGCGCATACAGAGGCAGCCCAGTGTTGAATGATGCATGTTCTCTCTCCTCAAGGAGAAGGAGGTAAAAGCCAAAGGCACCTGGCTACCTGCAGAGGTAGACTGATGAGCTCAGTAGCAAAGGAACTCCTATACTATAGTACTTGCCTAAGGTATCGGGAGACTGGTCGCGTTCGTAGACACATTCCTAATGACGATAATATGAGCTCTAAAGAATTCAAGTGCAGGTGTACACTGGTGCTTCTGAGCTTTCTGTATGACTGATGAGAGCCCCACATGTGAAAACAAGTACGCACATTTGTTTTCTCTGTAAGGCTCCAAAAGGCCAAGCAAACTTAGAGAGCGATCCTTCTCGCTTTGAGAGGCGTGTTGCTCATCATCATTGATGAGCGCTTGATGAGGCTGCAGTGGGCTCTAGTGGCATGAGACCGAGAAGAAGGGGTTCTCTCTTTTTGGCTTTGGTAGGAGATGAGCCGATAGCATCTCAGGCAGTAGCAAAAACCTTCTGCCTTTTCCCGGGCCAGCATTTCCACCAGCCTATCCATGGAAGCCAAACCCTTCAGACCCAAGGAAGGCCACAACAATCTTAAGGCCTCATTAACTTGATAAAAAGGGTCCGCCGTTTCTCTAGGGGCCACGGGAGGGTCTACCTGCTTCGAGGTTTTCCCTATAGTATAGAGCCATCAATCTTACTCCAGAGACCGACGGGGAAGAGATAGAAAGGAGTGTACCAGGGGAGTGGGAGAGAAGTCAGGACTTCTTTTACCTTGAGGAAGACCCCCAGGGCGAAGAATACCTTTTTGACTTCTTCCTCTTCCTGCCATAAGCCACCCTGTATCGACACTCGTTGCAGGGTGAGGCCTGTCTGCAGGAGTGCTTTCCGCAAGCTGCGCATAGAAGGTGAGGACATGAAGGTGCTACACTAACGTCCTGACATCCCTGGACAAGTGGGCATCTCATCACCAAAGACACTCACACTAAAACATGCTGGAAAAGAAAAAGAAAAATATTAGAGAACCAGTAATCTAATGACGAGAATATCCGTTGTAACTTAGTTGTCATTAATTTCTGAATTATTTAAGTTTTTAGACTTTTAATGTTAAGTATAGATGTGTTGTATTCTTTCTTTATTAGCTTTTTGTCTCCTCACCGGTGGTTATCTTGGTGTTTATTATTGGCTAACGACTATTTTATATTTTCAAGTTGTGTTGGTTACGTGGCAGCTCTCCTTCATTACCCGAGGTATGGAGGTTTACGTTTGGAAGAGTTGGCCTGAGTGTGTTTCTGAGCCTCCAACCTTGAAGGGCACGATAATTGCTGCTGGATCTATACTATTCATCGCCTTTGCAGAGCTACGTTGTGAAGCTGTTTAGCTTTTCTAGGATATCCTCACTCTGCATTAAGGATTTGTATCCTATATATAGTGTACTGCCCTTGGTTCAGTAAAAGCCAAGGGGACCTCTCTGCCCCAAGGTAAAGATTTTGATTATTATATTTGTGTGCCGGGCCCACGACCTGTACTCCTGGGCGGTCTGCATTATTGGAGCATTCAACACCATTGTCTTGGATCCTTGTTTTCTGCCACCTGGGATAAGCCTCCAGCTGGGGAGTTTATTGTCCTCTTTGAGGAGACCCCTAGAAGTGTATGAGGAATTTGTTAGGGATATTTAGTTTGTATTTGCTAGGATATTCTTACTTTTCGTTTGCCTCCTCCTTTCTGGACCCTCTCCCCTTTTAGTATGCTTGTGTTGATGACCTTTCTTTAATTGTGTAATTGTTTTCTTTTACAGGGAATTTAAGAGTGAGTGTTTATTATTAATTATTGTATTGTTGAGGTTCAGGTGTTATTTCTTTCTGAAATTTATGTATTAAAATTAAGTATTTTTATGGTATTTTCTTTGTCCCCTTGAATTGACTTTGCACTCTTATTGAAATTGTATACTATTCCACCTTTTGTGGACTTAGTATGGTACTTTAGTGAATACTGTTTGATAAAAGTTTAGTGTTTTTGTGTGGTGGTCAAGCCAGTCATCACAAAATGGCGACCGTGACAGGATCTTTTCGTTCCTAAGTATTCACCGGTGTATGTGCAAAGTAAATTCTTGGGGTTGTTTTTCAGGCAGCATATTTTCACCTCCTCGTGGTTTTTTTTTTGTAGATTTAGTATTGTGTGAATAATAGTGGTCATCATGGTTAATGTACTAGACCTCCTTAGCGGAGAGGGGTGGCAAAGTTGAATAGGGAAGATTTGGAAATTGTAGCAGAACATTTTGAATTGGAATATGATGTGTCGATAAGAAAGGGTGTATTGCTATTGCAAATTTATGAATGTGTTAAAACTGTAAAGGCTGGTGGGGAACAAGTGAAACCTGATAAAGCACTGTTGTCTGTAGAAATTTTGGATAGGCAAATTGCTCTGAGGCAGATGGAGTTTGAAATAGAAAAGTTTAAGGCGGAGGAAAGAGAAAAGGAGAGGCAGCATGAGATTGCCATGAAAAACTCAGGTTCCTCTTCTTCCTCTCCCCCTTCCCCAAATAGGTCAGTAACGCCTGCAATTAATTTAGCGCAGGCTCTCAAATTTGTGCCTAAATTTGAGGAAGACAATATTGCAGAGTTTTTTGTATCATTTGAGAGGATTGCAGCAAGGTTGGAGTGGCCCCAAGAGTATTGGACCCCTCTTATACAAAGTAAATTGATTGGAAGAGCTCAGAGAGTGTATGTAACTCTGGAGGAGGATCTGTCATCAGACTATGAGTGTGTGAAGGCTATTGTCTTGAAGGCCTATGAGTTAGTCCCTGAAGCCTATAGGCAACGCTTCAGGAGCTTAGAAAAAAGTAGGGAGCAAACTTTTATTGAATTTGCAAGATCGAAGGAACAATATGCTAGTGATTGGCTCAAGTCCAAGGAAGTGGTAAATTTTGAGAAATTGAAGGAGTTAATGTTGGTGGAGGAGTTCAAGAGGTGTGTCCGGATAAACTGAAGGTTCACCTCGAAGAGTTAAAACTAGAGACCATTCAGGAGGTAGCCGTCACTAGTGATGAGTATTATTTGTCTCATAAGAGTGAGTTAGGGGGAGTAACAAAAATTGTGAAGTCTGGATGGGGTAAAGTAGATAGGAATAATATTTCTAACAATAATAATAATTCTAACAATAATAATAATTCTAACAATAATAATAATAATAATGCAGGGATGTTTACTAGAAATAATTATAGAGGTAATGATCAGGGCAATGCCAATACTAATATTAATTTTTCTCCTAACAGGAATGATAGACCTAAGATATATAATCCCGAGAAACTGAAAACATTGACGTGCTTCGTTTGCAATAAGAAGGGGCACGTAAAGAGCATGTGTTATGCGTTCAGAAAATCGCAAAATGCTAATGTTAGGCCAGTGATGGGTGTGGAAGAGAGAGAGAGAGAGAACCTACCCCAACAACATCCGCTGATCAATGACTACCTGGTTGTTTTGACAGATATTTGTCCTTCGGTAGTGTCTCTTTCGCCAATTCGTCCGAAAAAAGACGTGTGCGTATTTTGCGTGATACCGGTGCAGCTCAGTCTTTGATATTAAGGGAGGCATTACCTTGTAATTTTGTACCAAAAAGTGGGGAATTTGTGTTATTGGCTGGTTTTCCTGATACGGTAAAATCGTATGCCATGGAAAATTTTAATTTAATCTGCCCTTCCTTTGCAGGGAATTTGAAATTGGCCATCGTTGATAAATTTCCGGTTAAAAATGTTGATATTGTGATAGGGAATGATGTTGCTCTGAAGAATAATACTTGTCCCATACTGATAAACCCTGATAGCGAAGTAGCAGCAGTTACTCGTTCTAGTGCTAGAGTTGTTGACGCTGCAGAGTCAACAATTGATCTAGATTTAAGTAGTTTAGAACGTAGTGATAGCGTAGTTGTAGATCTTGGGGTTTTGAAGGACAAACTGAATTGGACTATTGAAGAGCTTATCAAAGCTCAGAAAAAGGATTTTCGGGATCTCCCTATTGAGTCAGGTGAGGTGACTGATATAACCGGTCCCAAATTTAAAATAATCAATAATATTTTATATAGGTTGACTAGGCCTATGGAGGCTGATAACTTTGATTATGAAATTTTGAAACAGATAATGGTTCCATTTGTTTACAGGAATGAGTTGATATCATTGGCGCATGAAAGTGGTTTGGCCGGACATTTTGGCATTCATAAGACTTCTGGCAAGTTGTTAATGAATTATTATTGGCCGAAGTTGAAGGCGGACGTAAAGAAGTTTATCAATAGCTGTGATGTTTGTCAGAAGGTCGGTAAACCTAATCAGCTTATTCCAAAAGCACCTCTATGTCCTATTCCAGTGGTTTCCGAACCTTTCAAGGAGGTCATTATTGATATTGTTGGACCATTACCAAGGACTCGTAGTGAAAATGAATATATTTTGACTATCATGGATAGGATGTCTCGATATCCCGAGGCAATACCACTACGTACGATAAAAAGTGTTAAAATTGTAGATATACTAATTGACTTTTTTACCAGGTTTGGGATGCCTAAAATTATTCAATCGGATTGTGGTTCTAATTTTGTTAGCAGGTATTTCAGAGATAATGGCAGAGTTAAATATAAAACATGTGACCTCTTCTCCATATCATCTAGAAAATCAGGGAGCTCTGGAGAGATTTTATCAAAGCCTGAAATCGATGGTAAAGAAATATTGTTTAATTAATGGTTCTGAATGGGAAAAGGAATTACCTTATTTGTTGTTCGCTTTTCATTCTGTCCCAAGTTAGTCTTTAGGTTTTTCGCCTTTCAGCCTTGTGTTTGGCCATTGTGTTCGAGGTCCTCTTGATGTTGTTCGAGAGTCCTGGGAGGGAGACGTCCCTGAGATCAATTTATTAGATTATGTGTCTAATCTAGGTGAAAAGTTAACAAAGGCTTGGAAATTTGCAGGTGAAAATTTATTGTGTAGCCAAAAAAGAATGAAGTACTTTTTTGACAGAAGGTCTAAAGCACGTGACTTTGCGGTAGGCGACAAAGTTTTGGTTTTGTTACCCATTCCTGGAAATCCATTGAAAGCATCTTTTTCAGGTCCTTGGAAAATTCTGAAAAAAATTAGTGAAGTTAATTATTTAGTAGAGACTCCCGAGAGAAGGAAACCTTTTCAGCTTTGTCACATAAATATGTTGAAGGCTTATATAGAACGGGAGAAAGTCATTCCCGTGGCAACCATAGGGAATGCTGTAGTTTCCAAGAACGATAAACTTTTTTCTTTTTCAGAGGGTGAAAGTATTGATGATAATTGTTTTAATGGAAGTGAATGGCATTCAGATAATAAGAATTCTTTGAAACATTTTTCTGGTATGGTTTCTCATTTAAGTAATGAAGAACAAAAGTCTTTAAAGAAATTGGTATTTAATTATAAGGAATTATTTTCGGATGTACCGGAAAGGACTAATGTCCTTGAACATGACGTGGACGTAGGTAGTGCCACTCCTGTGAAACGATCGCCTTACAGGTTGAATCCCTTTAAAAATGAGGTTGTAGCGAGGGAAGTTGATTATATGCTAAAACATGACCTAATTGAACCTAGTCAAAGTCCTTGGTCATCACCTGTTGTATTGGTAAAGAAACCCGACGGTGATTTTAGGTTATGTTTTGATTACCGTAAATTGAATGAAGTGTCTAAGTCTGATTGTTACCCATTACCACGAATTGAAGATTGTATTGATCGTATGGGTAAGGCCAAGTACATTAGTAAATTCCATTTGCTGAAAGGTTATTGGCAGGTTCCTCTTTCGAAGCGGGCAAGGGCCCTGTCCGCTTTCGTAACACCCCAGGGACTGTTTCAATGTAAAGTGATGCAGTTTGGTATGAAGAATGCGGCTGCCACCTTTCAGAGGTTAATGAATACTTTAGTCTATGGTTTAGAGGGGTGTGTAGTTTATATTGATGATATTGTTATTTATAGTAATGATTGGGAAACTCATTTAAAACGTATTAGGGCACTGTTTGAGGTTTTGAAGAAAGCAGGTTTAGTAATTAATTTAAAGAAAAGTGAATTCGCAAAGGCGAGGGTCGTATATTTGGGTCATGAAGTTGGTAATGGTAAAGTTGCTCCTAAGCAGGCAAATATCGAATGTATTGAAAAAATTTTAATCCCTAAGTGCAGGAGGTATGTCAGAAGATTCCTTGGGTTAGGTGGGTACTACCAAAGGTTTGTTAGAAATTTTTCTGACATCGCCGATCCTTTGACTAATCTCTTAAGAAAGAAGGTAGCTTTTGTCTGGACTGATGAAACACAAAGGGCTTTTGATAATTTAAAAAGAGTATTAATTAATTTCCCTGTCTTAAGAGCTCCTGATTTTTACCTTCCTTTTTCTCTTGCCACGGATGCAAGTGACGTTGGTGTAGGAGCGGTGTTGTTGCAGAATGACGAGCAGGGAGTTTCTCATCCTGTCGCATTCTTTTAAAAAAAAATTGTCCTCCGCCCAACGTAGGTATTCCACTGTGGAGAAAGAGACTCTTGCTTTAGTATTTGCTATTAACCATTTTCAGGTTTATCTCTCCTCCTCAGATACACCTATTAAGGTCTTGACGGATCATAATCCCCAGACCTTCATCAGCAGATACAAGAATAAAAATCAAAGATTGATGAGGTGGAGTCTCATGCTGCAAGAGTGGAGTTTAGAATTTTCCCACATCCCAGGAAAAGATAATATTGTTGCCGATTTTCTCTCTCGCAGCGTTGAATATTAGTTGATTGACAGAGGGCTATGCAGTTATTAAAGGTAGTATCTGTATCGTTCTAATTATGGTGTGTGTGCTGTTGAAGTGGGCACGTAGTGAGTAGATGCAAATGTATATTTAAGATTTATTAATCATGGTTTCTTTACAGAAGACGATAATGTTTTGGGTATAGTATATGGGATCTTTAAGGTTAAAAGGTGAGGGTATTCACTGGTACTTTCTAATGATTGATTAATTAGGTGATCTAAGATTTAGAGGTGTCAGGTACGATAAGGTTTATAATAAGCTAAGAAAAGAGATAGGCACTAATCTGGTATTCTGTATTTTCAGGCTAATAATTACGCTTCATCGATTTTGTTTGTTTGTTTGCGCAGGGGAGTCTTGTGCTGGTCTTCTCTGTGTCGTTCGGTGTGTGTGTATGTATTGGACACTATGGTGATAAGTGTGATATATAACACTGAAATAGACAGTGGTTTTTGTGATCAACATTTATTGATAGTGAGTGATGTGTATCCCTGAAAATGAACAGTGTATTGAGTGTGGAAAAGGTTATAGCCTTTGGACTATATATACAGAATCCGGTTGTTAGTGCAATGACTCTTTATTAAGTTTATTAACGGTGTGAGTGATGTGAAATTTTTAGGTGGGGTATCTATTTATCGAATGGTGATGTTTTGGCTTTCTGGTTTTGGAAAGTTTTCCTGTGATTAGTATTAAGTTTAAGACGTTGTTAGTATTTGCTATATATTGTTATATGTTGTTATCCTTGTGAGCTGCAAACCTTGGTACTTGCCACCCTCTTTCCTTTTGTTTGTCATGTCTTTGCAGTTGGTTTAATGACTATTTTTTTTTGTTATTTTATTATTTCAATATGTGATTAAATGTTAACGTACATTATGAGAAAAAAAAATGATTTTTTTTTTTTTTTTTTTTTGGTCGGGTGAGGTGTAACTTAGTTGTCATTATTTTCAGAATTATTTAAGTTTTAAGACTTTTAATGTTAAGTATAGAAGTGTTGTATTCTTTCTTTATTAGCTTTTTGTCTCCTCACCGGTGATTATCTTGGTGTTTATTATTGGCTAACGACTATTTTATATTTTCAAGTTGTGTTGGTTACGTGGCAGCTCTCCTTCATTACCCGAGGTATGGAGGTTTACGTTTGGAAGAGTTGGCCTGAGTGTGTTTTTGAGCCTCCAACCTTGAAGGGCACGATAATTGCTGCTGGATCTATATTATTCATCGCCTTTGCAGAGCTACGTTGTGAAGCTGCTTAGCTTTTCTAGGATATCCTCGCTCTGCATTAAGGATTTGTATCCTATATATAGTGTACTGCCCTTGGTTCAGTAAAAGCCAAGGGGACCTCTCTGCCCCAAGGTAAAGATTTTGATTATTATATTTGTGTGCTGGGCCCACGACCTGTACTCCTGGGCGGTCTGCATTATTGGAGAATTCAACACCATTGTCTTGGATCCTTGTTTTCTGCCACCTGGGATAAGCCTCCAGCTGGGGAGTTTATTGTCCTCTTTGAGGAGACCCCTAGAAGTGTATGAGGAATTTGTTGGGGATATTTAGTTTGTATTTGCTAGGATATTATTACTTTTCGTTTGCCTCCTCCTTTCTGGACCCTCTCCCCTTTTAGTATGCTTGTGTTGACGACCTTTCTTTAATTGTGTAATTGTTTTCTTTTACAGGGAGTTTAAGAGTGAGTGTTTATTATTAATTATTGTATTGTTGAGGTTCAGGTGTTATTTCTATTTGAAATTTATGTATTAAAGTTAAGTATATTTTTGTGGTATTTTCTTTGTCCACTTGAATTGACTTTGCACTCTTATTGAAATTGTATACTATTCCACCTTTTGTGGACTTAGTATGGTACTTTAGTGAATACTGTTTGATAAAAGTTTAGTGTTTTTGTGTGGTTGTCAAGCCAGTCATCACACCGTTCACAGCAAAGGATGAAATCAAAGTTGTTTATCAATTAACCAGTGGGGAGGTGGTACCCCCCCCCCCCATAGTTGATAGCTACCAGTGTATTATTTAGGTTACACCTTGTTATAGATTTTAATTGCTGTGTACTCCAGCTGTGCATGTTTGTATATATACCGGAATGTTTTTTTGTTTTACTGTGCATTGTAATGTTTACCTGACACAATTCCATGTAAAATACATGAAAACTACCTACTCAAAACCCAATACTAACGAAGCTCCAGATATTTAATCTAATTATCTTCCCATTGATATAAGCTATAGGTACCAGTCTTAGCAGTACTCTTTTCTAAACACCTGTCATTGAGACTATTTTAGAAAATGCAGCAACCTAACTCAATTATCATTTTACTTGATATCTCCTTCTTCTCTTATGAAGACAATACATACAGAAATTATAAACACGATTGACTCCTGATTGAAATCCTTGCGCCTAACTAAGAAAATTACTTAGCTAAAAATAACTTCTTGTGATGATTGAGAAATAGTTGTACCTTCTCATCAGAAAAAGAAGTAGTGCAAATATCTCAGTCAAACGTTATCCTAAAAGTATATTTGTAACATTTTGCATGGTACCTCCAATGTCACTCTTAAAGTATCATTTTTTATGAATACGTTAAGTGAAACTCCATTATATCCCGAGAATTTAAATCACATTATCCTGCTTCAATAAAATCCATGTATGGCGGTGGAATGGAACATAGTAAATTCCTTGTATAATTTATACAGTAAAGATTAAAGAAGCTTTTACATTCAAAACCTTCACTGGAGACTGAATCTTTCATGTTTAAACCTGTTCCATATAATACAACTTGTTAACATTAGGTTGTGGGTAAAATGATAAAGTTTAAGTAAGAAATCACTTAAAAATAATTTGATAAATTGATTGGCTTGTTATTTTCCTCTACATCTAGAAGTCTAGGTCTATTAATAGAAATGCTTATACTTTAGTGTTTAGTAGGAGAATTGTGATATGAAATAAATATACACTGTTTTAGTAACAAGTTACTGGGCTCAACTATAACAAATACGTTTATGAATAACTTTTGTGCATATGGGAAATGAAAAACTACACTTACAAATAATCAAAGATATTCTATTTTGCTTAAATGTTATGGATTTCAAAGAATTAGCAATGCACCATTGTTATTTATTATTATTATTATTATTATTATTATTATTATTATTATTATTATTATTAATGGCCAAGCAGCAACCCTAGTCGGAAAAGCAGGATGCTATAAGCCCAAGGGCCCCAACAGGAAAAATAACCTAGTGAATAAAGGAAACAAGGAAAAATAAAATATTTTTAGAACAGTATCAACATTAAAATAAATATTTCCTATATAAACTATAAGAACTTTAACAAAACAAGAGGAAGTGAAATTAGATAGAATAGTGTGCCCGAGTGTACCATCAATCAAGATAGCTCTGATTAACTATTTGACAATTATCATACTACAAGTTTAAGCAATATGGCCCTTCCATGGCCCTAAGACTGAGTGTTTAAAATCTATGACCCATGAAAGTATATTATCTAATCTTACATTTGCTCCTGTATCACCGATAAAACTTTTTGAGAATTTACCTTTGAAAAACATTTGTATACGGGATCTAGAGTGATCTGATAATATATAGGCATAAAACTAATAATGTATAGTAATGACAATATTTATAACCAGACCACAAAAAAAAATAATTTGAGAATAATCTCACTTTTAAGAGAAATTCTGTCCTACTGGAATTTTTCGGATAGCATATGCTCAACGCTATACTTTACACTGTACATATGATACCCTCTATAGATGACTAATACCTACTTTGTAAACTAACTGAGGCGTAAACTTCTAAAAAAAAAAAAAAAATAACTTGATAACTTTCACTCATCTTTAAACTGATGCCTGTTAAATCTTACAGCCTCTATCCCTGTTATCAGCTTTGATATACAGGTAGATATAAATAATTTAATCTTGTGCCATCAACGTTCCTTTGGCTTCCATATCCTTCCCGTATTATGGGAATAGGGTTTTTCACTAGATGTTTTTCGTTTAATGGCTTCGGCTTTTGGATTTCAAATGTACAGGTAAATAAATGAATCTGAAAGAAAAGTAAAATATCTTTACTCGAAATTTTCTTTATAAATAATTTGATACAGTGTCACTTTTTAAGATTATCCATTAAAATAACTGACATACATTTTTCAACTTTATCCTTAGAGATCATTATAAGACGCTTTTAAACCTTAAACTTGACCATGCAGTGAAATTCACAACATAAGCATCTGAATGAAGAGTGCTAATAATCAGTTTGTGAAAAAAACAAGAATAAGACAAAGTTCAGCTTTCTTAACTATCCAGAACTATAGTACCAGCAATGTCTAATATGAGATCGGTGCTTTCATATCAAGCCTATTCTCTAAACCATGGTTTTATGAATACTGTTCTTGATATGGTTACTAGTATCGTCAATACTAGTATCGTTCATTGGAAGTATTAAGGAGGTGAATAGATAATTAGGCATATTTTTCTGGTAAAGTAGAGTGCAAGCATGAAAATGGACATTATAATCTTTTCAAATATTTAAAATATTTAAGCTATCTGAAATTTTTTTTACAGGACTCACCGATTAAGTACTTGGATTCAAAGCCAGTCAGTTTTAATTTTCTGACCAATAGTAGTAAGCCAATCATAGATAAATGGGTCCTTGCTATTGATGTGTGGATGTCCCCTTTATAGTATGGCTGTTACATGAAAAGAGGCTAGATCGAAACTAGAAGCTCTTCTGTGCTTTTGTAGATCTAGAGAATGATTATGATAGAATACCAAGATAAGTGATGTGTTGGTGCTTGATTAAGAGGAAAGTGCCGGAGAAATTGGTTAGAATGGTAGAGGTGATTCACCAAAGAACAAGGACAAGTAATAACAGCTGTTGGGGAAACGGAAACCATTGAAGTTAGTGTTCGATTACACCAGAGATCAGCATTAAGCCTGTTTTTATTTGTGTTGGTCATGAATGTGTGAAGTGATATCAGAAACGAAGAATTATTGGAGTTGCTATATGCAGATGACTTGGTGTTTACTGCTGAAAAAGAGAAAGACTTACAGAGAAGGGTTGTAGAGTGGCAAGAGACTTTAAAGAGGCGGGCTTGAGAGTAAATGTGGATAAGACTGAAGCTATGATGAGCATCACATAAGGTAAGGACATGAAAATAGAGGCTCGATTATAAAACAAGTGCAACATACTTGGGATCTACTATAATGCAGGAGTGAGGATGCGAGGCTGAAGTTGAAAATAAGATAAAAGCAGCCTGGGGGAAGTGAAGGGAGGATACAGGAGAGGTATGTAATAAGAAAATACCAATTAAGTTACAGGCCAAAATCTATAACACAGTAATAAGACTAGAGTTAAAGTATGGATCGGAAACGTGAGCTTCAAGTTGAAAAGAGGAAGCAAGGCTTAAGAGGTCAGAGAATAGAATGTTGAGGTGGATTATGGGAATATCACTGCTTGAAAGATTAGAAAATTATGAAACAAGAAGAATGACAGACATAATAAAGATAACAGAGGTGATAAGAGTGTCACAACCGAGATGGTGAGGGTATATGTTACGGATGAATTGTGGGGAGCGAGCTAAGGAGGGATTTGGAGGAGCCTTTTAGGGGGAGAAGATCGAGAGAGAGGCAGAGAATTACATAGCAAGAAAAGGTGACAGATGATATGGAGAGAAGAGGTTTCATGGAAGAGGAGGCTGTATGGACACCTTCCGACAAGTGTGTTTCTATGTTTATAAAGCCTTTGTATGTATTCAACGCATTTGTATTTAAATTTGAGATACTTTGTTCTGTATCAGTAAACGCGGAATTCTCCGCTCTTTCTTCTGATGTAATAATCAAATATGTACATTTTATATTAAGATTATTATTCCAGGATTTTTTGTACCCCCCAAAACACACAAATTTAAACCTAAGCCTGGCTAATCCACCTTAGGCATTTTTCCGTGCTACTTATACATCCGCGCGTCTTTATGTAGTCCGACTATCTCGTCAATAAATCATCAGTGTAGGAAACTGAGTCTCTGTACCCTCACAACTGGTGACCCTGGAGCAGAAATGCCCTTGGACACTCCTTTCCATTAGCGGACTCTAAAACAGCGCTTGCTTGAGTGTTTTGGATCGTAAGGCACAATGAGACTGCCATTAACGGACTGAATACGGCGCTCTAAAGAGCGTTTTGGCAAAAAAATTCCGAAGCCTCCCAACAAGTTTACTGGTTTCGTGGCCAAAAAGACCACTGTATGCAAACCCACCCGCGAACTTGCCCGCTGAGCAATATGCCAACCTGGCAAACATCAAGCTCCCTCCATTCTCACACAAAAACATCTCGGCATGGCTATCCCAGGCAGATATTCAATTCTGCATCACGGGACTCACCCGGGAGACCGATTTTGCCAACCTCATGCTGTCAGCACTACCAGAAGAGGTTTTTGACAGGTTGGCACAATGGATCGAGTCTCGGGCAGGTCGTCCATCATACACAGAAGTTCAGGCAAAGCTTATAGAGCTCTACTCTCTGCCCGTAGGTAAAAAATTCTGTGGGCACCACAGAATTCTCGACCTAACGCAGCAATCCTCGGGGACTAGTCTCCAACAGAAGCATGGGGAGAATTGCAGAATTTAACTTTCCTCCCTGGTCGAGAAACAGATGGAAACAGAGGGAAGATCGACCTAAACAGAGAAATCTTCCTACGTCGCCTTCTACCAGAAGTCAGGATTCAACTCCCGTAACCCCACCAGCTGGAAACAGACGACCTCATCAGGAAAGCGCAGCATCTCTTCGACGCAGGTAGAGCCTCAAAGCTCGCCGCAACCAACACCATCAGCGAAGTATCAGCGGAAGATTCCACCTCAGACAAAACATGTGCCGCCATCACAAGGCTAAACTACCGCAGCCACGAACCAACATGGTGTTTCTACCATAAAAGGTTCGGTAAATATGCAAGACGTTGCGTGCCGCCCTGCTCATTTCCAAAAAACGGCCCAGGCGGCCACGCAAAGTGGCCGCAACCTTTATCCCCACACACACGGCCTTCTGCATCAAAGACGGCCTATCAAACAAAAGATTCCTGGTAGACATGGGGGCCACTCACTCCATATTGCTGCCTACAAAAGCCGAAAAAACCAACCAATTCACTCTTTAACAAGCCTTATAGCAGCCAACGGCTCACGTATAAAGAGTTACGGGACGAAACAGACGAAACTCCTTATTACAAAGGCCTTTCACTTGAATTTTATCATCGCTGATGTTACAAACCCTATCCTGGGAACAGATATCCTAGGCCATCACGGACTCCTGGTCGACATCGCCCGGAAAAGATTATTAGACATTAATTCATTCCAATCCAGAGCCTTAATCCTGGACCTGTCAATGCCCGTCGCTCACTCTGTTTCTACACACAGATACGACATCCTCCGCCATGAATTCCCGGACGTATTCAAGCCAGAGTTACGACCGACAACAGGAAAACCCACTAGGCATAGCATCTACCACCACATAACAATGAGGGCACGCCAACGATTGCAAAGTTCCGCCGCTTACCACCTAACAAACTCCATGATGCAAAACAGGCCTTCCAGGAGATGGAAAGAATGGGAGTATGCAGGAAGGCCTCCAACCCATGGGACTTCCCTCTCCACATGGTCAGGAAATCAGACGGGACATGGCGTCCGTGTGGAGATTACAAATGCCTTAACCACGTCACCACACCCGACCATTATCCTTTGCCCAACATTCAGGATCTCACCGAGGCCCTGAATGGGGCAAAAGTCTTCTCTAAAATGGATCTCTTAAAATCCTATTTTTAGGTCCCTGTCAACCTAGACGACATTCCAAAGACGGCCATCATCACCCCCTTTGGCACCTACGTCTTCACATACTCCACTTTTGGCCTCAGGAACGCCGGGGCGGCGCTCTAGCATCTGATGGACAGCATCCTAGGGGAATTGCCATTTTGTTGCTGCTACGTAGACGACATCCTGATATTTTCAAAATCGCAAGACAAATATCTTCATCACGTTCGAACTGTTCTCCGTCGACTCAAAGACAATGGGCTAATCGTACGGTTTGACAAGTCTACTTTCAGTGCCGATTTCATCGACTTCCTGGGCCACAAAATCTCCAACGAAGGCGCACGTCCCCTAACATCAAACACCAAGGCTATAGAAGAATTCCCACTACCAAAAATCGTCAAAGAACTACAAGAATTCCTTGGAATGGTTAATTATTTCTGGCGTTTTATCCATAACGTTACAGGTATTTCAGCGCCACTGTCCGATGTCCTGAGGGGTAAACCGAAATCGTTGTCCTGGAACATAGAACAGCAGTCAGCATTCAAAAAGACGAAGGCAGCCCTCGCCAAAGCTACAACGTTGGCCTTCGTCACCCTAGGAGCACCCCTGCAGCTGACCACCGACGCCAACACAGCCTGCGGAACCGCCTTGGAACAAATGGTCAACGGTGCCCCACAGCCTATCGCCTTCTTCAGCAAAAAGCTCAACGGTGCCAAGCAAAAATACAGTACTTTCGACCGAGAGCTCCTTGCAGTCTACACAGCGGTAAAACACTTCAAGTAACTTTTAGAAGGTACCCCTTTCACCATTCGAACTGACCATCAACCACTTGTCCAGGCCTTCACAAAGACAGGTGACGCCTGGTCAGCCCGTCAACAGAGACACATCGCCGCCATCGCAGAATTTGGATGTACACTCCATTACATACCAGGGAAGAAAAATCCGGTGGACGACGCCCTCTCCAGGATAGAAATAAACGCTGTCCACCTTGGCATTGACTACGAAGACCTGGCACATGAGCAACAACTCAACCCAGAAACTCCAGCCTACCGGACAGCCATCACGGCTTTAAAATGGGAAGACGGTCTGTTATGGTTATCAAACACGACCCTTATCTGCGACGTCAGTACTGGCCGTCCCAGGCCCCTGGTACCCTCCTCTCGAAGAAAAACCGTCTTTGATATAGTACACTCCCTCTCCCATCCCTCGGGCAGAACGACGGTAAGAATCATATCAGCAAGTTCATCTGACACGGGATGAGAAAATTCATCACCCGGTGGTCCCACAGCTGCATCAACTGCCAAACAAGCAAAATTTCCCGACACACAACATCAGAAATCGGGAACTTCAAGCAACCCATAAGACGTTTCGGCCACGTGCACATCGACGTCGCTGGCCCCCTTCCCCCTTCCGGAGGGGACCTCTTCCTATTGACAGTCATCAACAGGTTTAGCGTTCCAGACGACATTACAACCGACAGGGGGCTGGCCTTCCTGTCAGATGTCTGGGGCGCCCTCACAAAATCACTTGGGATCACCACCACCGCACAACCTCCTACAACCCCGCTGCCAACAAAATGGTCAAATGGGCCTATCGGTCCCTCAAAGCTTCCCTGATGGCCCGTTGCTGTGACGACAACTGGAAGGCCCAGTTACCCTAGGTCCTTTTAGGACTACGCACCGCCCTTAGATCCAACGGAGAACCATCATCAGCAGAAAAAGTTTATGGAGAAACCATAGCCGTGCCAGGCGAATTCTTCCCGGTGACATCCAATGAAAACAACCAGACCCCGGAAGGAATCAGAAACGCCATAAGCAAATTCACCCTGTGTCATCGAACTTTCAACGACACAACAAAAACGTTCATGCAACAAGATCTACGGACGTGCGACTTCGTTTTCACCTGTGACGATGCCCACCAACCCTGACTAAGACGCCCACACAAAAGACCCTACCGAGTCATCGACAGAAACCCCAAGACATACCATCTACTCATCCACGGAAGAGAAGACTGGGTCTCGATTAACAGGTTAAAAACGGCACTCATCATTAATGACGAACAATTCACGGAGAAAACAGGCCGTCGACCAAGGATACCTCCTCAACAAAAAAAAAAATGACGCATAATACCGCTACACCTCAGCCAGTCGAGAACCCAAACCCAAGACCACGGGGAGAAATCCTATCAAAGAAAACACAATCAAGGAATAAACAAAATTCCCCACCGCGACAGTCCCGGTCCGGAAGAACCCTGTACCCTCCAATTAGAATCAGGAATGAAGATAGTTAACATATTTCCCAACTAATGGAAAAATACTTTTATTTATATAACTCTGGGGGGGGGGGATACATATACGGACACCTTCCGACAAGTGTGTTTCTATGTCTGTAAACGCTTTGTATGTATTTCAGGCATTTGATTTAAATTCGAGATATTTTGTTCTGTATCGGTAAACACGGAATTCTCCACTCTTTCTTCTGATGTAATAATCAAATATGTACATTTTATATTAAGACTATTATTCCATGATTTTTGTACCAAAAGAAACACAAATTTAATCCTAAGCCTGGCTAATCCGGCTTAGGCATTTTTCCGTGCTACTTATACATCCTCATATCTATGTAGTCCGACTCTCTCGTCAATAAATCATCAGTGTAGGAAACTGTCTCTCTGTACCCTCACAAGGCCTTTGATAGAAGGCATTGGAGAGGTTGGATCAGGCAACCAACCATTTAATGTAGGGTTAATGGTGGAAAAGAAGAACACTGATATGTTAATAATGGACAGCTTTTCAAATACTGTACCAACTGTCAATAGTTTTTTGATTAATTAGGGTTATAACTGACTAACTCAATATAAATATTTTCCTATGTGATGCATTTTGAAAGCACAAAGAATATTAAAACACAAACAGAACACAAAGAATCACAAAATTTCCCTTTCATAACAGTTCCAAGGCAAATACTGTATTTTATATACATAATTCCATATTCCCTGTCTATAAACACTCAATTGTCTAACTACAGTACTATCATATAGCAGCAGCCGCTTGAAAGAATACTGTATTCATATATTAATGACCCTCATCTTTATAGTACAGTAATAGAACTATGATACAATAATGTATGCCAAAATATTCTATTTCCAAGAGTTAATGGGGTGTATGGGGTGGCAGTAAGCGTAGCCCCTTGGAATGTGTAGCAGCCGCTCACAATAAGGGAGGCTAAATATAGAGTACTTGGTTGTGGATAGATCACCCAACTCTTGGATGTGGCTCCAAGAAGATACAAGCAAGTGTACTACAACGACCAAACAACGGTAAATTATCTTGGTAGATGGCATAAACCATCTGAGGGTAACAGTGTAATTAACATGATGCACATGATGTGAAATAGAGGACATCATCTATAAGTACATAGTCTGGAGCAGCCAGTCTGTCATATGAACCATAAAGACATTGGCAGAAAAGGTGTGACAGCAAATTGGTTTGGCCCAGAAGGAGCGTACTTGACACATAGTAGGGAAATGGTCACCAATGTGGGATAGGACTGGGGACCTAACCATATAATTTCTCCTAGGCAATCATGAACGGAAACCTAAAATCTGATCTAGTCAACACAGTTAAAGGGGACACTGACAATAACAAGGTTGATGTGACCTCATTTGGTAGCGCTTTCCGAGGCCTGTAGTCGCATTCCAATCTTTATCATGTTACTATAGGGGAGAGGTTGGAGGCAGAAGGGGAGATACAAATGAAGAAAGAACAAAAAACAACTTAGCAAACTATAGAAATCACGACGATTCTTGGGATTTTAGGGGTGTCAATGATGAAAGAGATTTCAGTGGATTTAGTGGTGTAAATAACTCCAGTGGCTTAAGTGATGTGAATGATTTTAGTGGGGTTCTAGGACTTTAATAAATCTTAATAATTTTTGAGAGCCAATTGATTTTAAGAAAAGTACAGAAGTCAATTATTTTAGTAGTTTTAGTATGTCTGTAAATTTCAGTGTATTTGTGGTTGAGGTAGGACAGGATGGTCTTGGGAGGAGCAACTGAGATCAATACAACAACAGTAGTAATGGTGGGATTGATAGTCATTCTGGAGTTAATGCTAGTAATTTTGAATTAGCAAATAGAAATTTGAATGCTTTGAACAACAGGAATAGGAAAGTATCGATGACGAAAGTATTATTAAATTATGGACAGGGAATGTGAGGAAAATGAGTCAAAATGGAAAGATTGAAAACGTGGAAAGAGAATTCAAAAGAATGAATTTGAGTCCTGTATCCTGGGATTAAGTGAGGTAAGATGGACAAGAGCTGGAAAGGAAGTAGATGGTGGTTTCACATGTTATTACTCTGGAGGGGAGAGGCTTAGGAGAGGCGTGGGTATTGTGGTTAGTAAAGCAGTGTTGGGTCGTGTTTTGGGTTACTGGGCAGTGTCGGACAGGGTGATGTTAATAAAGATAAACGGCCATCCATTTACTGTCAATATCATCCAAGTTTATCCACCTACACAAGGAAGTACTGTACAGAGGAGGAGGTGGACAAGTTTTATGATTAGATAGCAAAAGCAGAGAAACAATGCAAATCACAGAAAATCACAGTATTATTAGGTGACTTTAAATATAAAGGTAGGAAAGTAATGATTCGAAGATCTAGTTGGACCATTTGGATTGGGAGATTACAACTCTAATGGAGAGAAGCTTATTTCATGGAATATTGCTAACAGCTTTATATCAACAATCACATGGTTCAATAAACACCCTAGAGGCCTATGGACGTGGAAAAGTCCTGGAGGAAGAAATAAAAATCAGATAGACTTTATTGCTATAGATAAAAGTTTCAGGAATGCAGTGCTGGATGTCAGGACTTATTCAGAGGCTGAATGCTATACTGATCATGTTCCTGTGGTAGCAGATATTATTCTAAAATTGAAGAAGGTAATTAGGAGGAAAAGGGAAGAAAAAAGAGAGCCAAAACTACTTTTAACAAATGAACAGTTTAAAGAGGGATTTAGCATTGCAGTGTCAAATAGATATGAAATCAGGTTTGTGAGTAGCAACGTCCCTGACTGGTGATCTCCAGACTCGGTTTTGAGTCCCTCTCACACTCGTTAGTTTCTTTGGTTACTGCAACCTCACCATCCTTTTGAGCTAAAAATGGGGGTTTGGGGAAGCCTATAGGTCTATCTGCTGAGTCATCAGCAGCCATTGCCTGGCCCTCCTTGGTCCTAGCTTGGATGGAGAGGGGGCTTGTTTGCTGATCATATGTATGTATGGTCAGTCTCTATGGTATTGTTCTACTTGATAGGTCAATGGCACTGTCCCTTGCCTCTGCTATTCGTGAGCGACCTTTAAACCTTTAAACTTTTAAGGGTTAAAAAGTGAAGAACCACTGGAATGGGAGGAGATGACTGACAGGGGCTGGGGAAATATACAACTATCTTCTTGCGAAACCAGTGACAGAAATTGTCCCCAAGAGAGAGGGAGGGGGAAGGCAGAGATGGATGACAGACAGGATCTTGGATGTGATGGAAGAAAGGAGAGTGCATGAGAAAGGAATCCACAAAGGTACGAAGAGCTGAGCTTTGAGATTAGACAAGCATGCGAGGCAGCAAAGGATGATTGGATTAATTGTTTGTGTATGCAGATAGAGAAACTAGAGAGACATTTATTAGATTAAGAGCTTGCACAAAAAGATGAAAAAAGTGGTGGGAAGGAAGAAAATGGAAAGAGAAACTGTGATTAAAAACAGGGAGGGAGTAATTGTGATGTAGATTGAAGATATCTTGAAACGTTGGGAGGATATGTAAGGCACCTTTTGAAGACAACAGGCCTTGTGAGACTATGACTACACACACCCATGAATGGCCCATATTTACTATATGAGGAAATGATTAGTGTTATTAGAAATTTCAAAAAGGGAAAAGCCTAGGAAATGACAACGTGATAATTGAAATGATATTTGCAAGTGGGGATTTTGGAGTAAGAAAGATTGTAGGTCAGCTTGCTGTGTTTCTCGGCTGCTGGAACCCCAAGAGTGGTGAGAATAAAGTATGAAGAGGCCAGTCTCTCGTACACTCATTCTAGGCTTAGTTCCGGGTAACATCTGCCTTTAACTAACTACTACTTGTCCTACAAGGGAGCTGAGGCTTTTGTGACCATGTTTTGTGCAGCCACCACAGGACCTATGGAAAGGTATCTAGGTTCTTATGAGTTATGCCTTGTAGGTAGTGGGCTGTGAACATAGTTTGACATTTCACAACCCTGCTTGCAATACCTGCAACACTGATTAGTTCAATTTGAACACCAGGGATGTGCTAACACCCCTAATGTCATGAGTTTGAGGTCTACGGTCTGGAGAAGTGGAGCCCATTTGCAAGGCTTGCTCAATCACCTGCCTGATCTAGGAAGGAATTGTATACTGGTTAATCTCCTCTTGACCCTTCGTGTGCTCACGATGATCCTGTTGACCTGAGGGCAAGCTCTGGCAGTTTGTTTAAGATACTTCTTCAGCTCTCCCATAGGGCATCGTAACAGTTGACCTGGATCACCTGTTATAGAACAGATACTCTAAATCTGGAAGGGTTCAAATCTCAGATCCACTACCACCGGGTACCGAGTCTTAGCCACAAATTCATGGATGAAGTTGAGTTTCTCTTGCCACCATCCTCCTGAAAGGGTGACATTGTTGGACAGACCATGTAGCTTGCTGAGTCTATTTGCTGAGGCCAGGGCTACCAGGACAACCATATTCCAGGTCGTCATAGTCTGATGACAGACTAGGTGGTTTGAAAGGCACCCCCTCCAGTAGTATGTGAACTACATTCCAAGGCGCAGGTCTTATTTCCGACTAAGAGAAAGTACACACAAAATTTCGTATGAGGAGAGACCATTCCTTCTAAGAGCAAATATTAACTCTGTTCAATCAAAAGGCAAGACTCACGGCTGATCGGTAGGTCTCCTGCCATCCTCTTCACAACAGGTTGCAAAAAGCACCATGCTGTGCGGAGTTGCTGGAAATCCCCCAGGCGTGAAGTCATGGCAAAGCTACTGATCAGTGGAAGATCTTCACGTGTGGTAGTCTGAGTAGATCAGGATGTGGAGGTATTCGGTTTATTGAGAGAACTTGCGATGTCCTTACCTTGCTCAGAAACCTCCTTACTATGCAGAAGGAGGAAAATACATAGACGTCCAAGTTGTCCAACTGGTGCTTGAAGGCGTCCTGTCAGACTGCTGAAGGGGGATCTGGTGCCAGAGGCAGTACACCTGAAGTCTCTGGTCGATAGACATCGCGAACAGTTTGATTGTTGGCAAACCACGCAAAGTCAAGGCTTTGTTGGCTATCTGCTGTTCAAAGACCATTCAGAGCCTACAATCTAAGTTTTCCTGCTCAGATTGTCCGCCAGCACATTCTTCTTGCCTGGGATGAAATGATCTGACATGGCTACTGAGTTGCCTTCTGTCCATCTCAGGATTCCTACTGAAGTTAGATGGCAGAGGGGCTGCCAAAAGTATCTCCTTGGTTGTTTATGTAAGCCACTACCGTGGTGTGGTCGCTTTACCCACACAGCGGATGGCCCTGAACAGAGCTGATGGAATTGCTTTAAGGCTAGGAATGCTGACCACATTTCCAGGAGGTTTTATGTGGCATTGATACCAAGACTTGGACCAGAGCCCGGAGGCTCTGTGGGACAACAGGTAAGCCCCACAACCCCTTCTTTTAATTCATGTAAAGAGCATCAATTCTTGGGGAAGGGGAATGTTTACTCACCTGAGCAGATTGATGTAGGACACCCTCCAGCTCAGGTCTCACCTTTGCTCTGACCCTATCGGAACCATGATGTAGAGAGCGAAGGCACAGGCAGCTATTTGGTACCAGTTTCTCCAAGGAGGCCAAGTACCTTTGCAGATTTTGCCCCTGTTATGCTAGCAAAAGCAGCCTGCAACAGAACAAGGGCTCACTGCTCGTTTCATCCTCTCCTGTCACCTCTGCAGTTGTGTATCATTAACAGTGAAGAAAAGCACATTCAGATTTAATTTGCATTGTTGCATTATGACTACTTTTTTCTTGTACTTGTGAATCATGGTATATTGAAGATAAGATGTCTTTGGGGTGTTTGTATGAATGATACAGACATTTTTGTCGACATTTATCAGGATAACATCCATTTGGTATTGTACTTTAGCTGAGGCTCTTTTTTTTTTTTTTTTTTTTTTTTTTTTTTGCTGCTATAAAGCCAATATTGAATTAAACAGTTTCAATAGGATAAGGAGCAGAACATCACCCTACGATCATTTCTATATGGAAGGATGGGAATTTCAAGCCGTTAACACAGACCTTAACTTGTAATTTTAAAAATTTACAAAACTCCATATTTTCCAAGCATCATCTATAGGAGAACACAAGGCACCATGTCAATAATGAAGATGTATAAGTATGTATTTTTCTCTATATTTCCTTTTTATTTGCCTCTTAGTAAGACTATGCCAATGGTTTCCCTTTACTTCCAAAACCTGCACTCTCTCTGGCAGCAAAAATTCATAACTTTTGCTAGTGTTTTACTAGCTACATATAGATAAAAGAAAATATCTTGACTATTGTAGCAGTAGCTTCTCTCTGCTTTATTTTCATGCACTGTAAAGGAATTATGGAATTTATCCAAGAATTACTAATTTGCTCTCCCCTGTACAGAGCACATATGATCTTGTATAGCAGATTTTTTTAGTATTTAGCCCCATGTTTAACTCTTTTTTTTCTTGAATGTCAGTGAGTTATGGTCCTCTTTGACTAGCCAGACGGTACTACATTAGATCTTTCTCTCTCGTTGTGGTTCACTTTCTTTTTGCCTATACATACACCGAATAGCCTGGCATATTCTTTACAGATTCTCCTCTGTCCTCATACTCCTGGCAACAGTGAGATTTCAAAACAATTTTTCTTCACCCAAGGAGTTAACTACTGCACTGTAATTGTTCAGTGGCTACTTTCCTCTTGGTAAGGGTAGAAGAGACTCTAGCTATGGTAAGCAGCTCTACTAGGGGGACACTGCAAAATCAAACCATTGTTCTCTAGTCTTGGGTAGTGCCATAGACTCTGTACCATGGTCTTCCACTGTCTTGGGTTAGAGTTCTCTTCCATGAGGGTACAGTCGGGCACACTATTTCATCTAATTTCTCTTCCTCTTTTTTTGTTAAAGTTTTTATAGCTTATATAGAAAATACTTATTTTTAAGATTTTACTGTTCTTAAAATATTTTGTTTCCTTGTTTCCTTTCCTCACTGGATTATTTTTTCCGTTGGAACCCCTGGCCTTATAAAATCCGGCTTTTCCAACTAGGGTGATAATAATAACATTAATATTTTTTCTTTAGAAAGAAAGACTTCTCCTATTTTGTTATCGATCTTTATTTCTAGATATAACAGTATTCCATAGGGAGGCGCATACGCTCTACTAGTGCATTATGAACCAGCAAGCTCTCGCCCACTACTGAAGTAAAGTGAACAGGTAGAGTCGGGTGTGTTACCAAAGTTATGATCCCAGTGAACAGCTTGCATAAATATAATAGCAAGGCGAATATTGGTAACTCGAACGTTGTAATGCTAAGATCGGAGAGCACCTGTATATGAATGCACAGGTAAGGTGGTGAGCACCTTTGCCTCCTGTTTCATTACAAGATCATGCTGAGATGGTGAGTTAAGTGCGTGAAACTGAGGTAATACACAGTTGTGATGAATGCGATGTAGAAGTATGACGTATGGGCGAGTAGGGTCTTACAAACTTGCTCTGAGGTTTGCGAGCGACCTAGATTGTACGCAGACCTCCGTCAGGCAGAGGAGCCCGCCCACCCACATCACTAATGATCAGCGAATGGGTGCGCAACACACTGCGCAAGATTCCCTTATGAGATTCTGGTCTCTGCTCACACTTGCCAATGTGGCATGTAACAAATCTCTCGCATGACCTCTCTCCCGCAGAAGTTGGGTGAGTAGAGTTATGTGGTCCTACAGGAGGAGGGATTCACTTGTAAAAGGCAAGTGAGGTTGTGTGAGTTGGGCTGTACCAGAAACATTTTCAGGAGAAAAGTAGCCTTCTCTTTCAAATTATTCGAAACTAGGGTGGACTCTAGGCTACCGGGTCAGCCAACTACCCATTATGGTAGCCACCACCGCCCCAGGATTGTGTCTGGTGTTCCACCCTGAATGGTTGGCAAGTTTAATTTAGAGGAACAAGGAAACTTGACTCACATGTAAAAGATCAACTCTCATCGGTTGTGCCCGAGGCGCCGAAATATTGCTTAGCAAGTAAACATCTCTATTGGATTGCTGTCAAGTCATGTAATCGGTTGCAATCAACTTTTCTGTTTGGTGCTCGTGAATCCTATCCTCCAACTTCCTTCAATCTAATGAGAATTGGTCGGCTAAGTCTGCTTACGGATCAGTAACACCAGAGCAGCCAGTACTATTTAGTGGAGGATGGTATTACAGCAAATCTCCCTAGCTATTGCTGACAAGCCAGAGATTGGTTGCAAACTACGGATTGCACGCAACCACTTCCGAAAGGCAAGATTGAGACCTATGTTCTTTCCATTGCTATACATGAATAGTAATTGTATGCATAATGCCAGCTACGGACTAGTAACATAGACTGCAAAATTCCTCTAGCAGGCAATTTTGTCTTAAGACGGGAATGCTGAGGCGGGACAAAGATCCAGGTGCAGCGTGAATGGTTGTTAGTGTCTGCAACTCGATTGGAGAACATTGATCAATGTTTGCAATTGAAACCTCCTTCCTCCTATGACCAAAATCCCTTAGAAATGACAAATAAGATTTGTATTTCTCCCTTTTTGATTGGCAAAGCTGGCATAAGCTATGAATGTCCCCTCCCAAGGAAACAAACTCGCTTAGTACTTGCAATACTTAAATGGCTGATCTGAACGTTAGGGAGGAACTGACTGGTATGAAGGAAGAGTCTACTTGAGGGTAGGCTACTTATGTCTGGTTACGGGAAGGTAGAAGGGACATGCATAACCTGACTTTCCCAAAGGAATACAACCATCAAATTAGAAAGAGATCTAATGATATATAAGGATGGGGTTTCAAATGTATGATGGTATGTAGTCCTTGCTATCTCTCATGGGTGTGCATCCGACTGTGAGAGTAATGCATGCAACTGGTGTAGCGAACTACTTTTGCCAGCAGTAATAGCTTGCTTACACACATGCAGTTTTATGCAATCATAACTTGTCTGACTCTGGGTAACTGTATGAAAACGAACCTGAGTATTGTGAACACGTTTCTGTGTATGAGCTCCCCTCAAAAAGCTCATGGAGTCGATTGCGGGAATAATGTGTATGTGATTTAGAGCAATATCATTGTCAAAAGAAATTGATTGTTGACTAGTTTTAGCATTGTTAACATGTTCGTAAGCATATGTGCACACATGAAAAAGTACATGTAGCTAGCAAAGGGATCAGATTCTAGTTGGTCTTAAGTGTTTACCCACCTGCCTTGTGGGCGGGAAAACCGTTCCTGTAATTGAATACTTGCTTGCTATTGTTCGTAAACATGAGCACAAACTGACTCTATCTACTCAGAACTAGAAGCTTGGGAAAATAACCTTGCAAGGATATGTCACACTAAACCGTTGTGCTCTGAGGGCGAGACATAGTAAGTAGAGATTGTAAGGGGTCATATGCAGACACCATGTGATTCCTCTAAAGAGTTCTCCATCCCATAGGGAAGAGAAGCCTGAGATAGTTACCCGGAAGAATTACATTTCACAAGACTCGGTGTCTTCCGAATTACAGTGGGATATGGCGGCCACCAGCAGTATGAAAGCATTCATATCTGCTGCAATAACCCCGTAATCTTATGTCTTATTAAATCGTTGTACCCCGGGGGCACAATGATAGTATGCGGCAGCCTCAAGCAGTTAGCAGGCATCCCCCTTTGTAGCAATTATCCCTGAGGGTTTTGCCTTTGGCTAGTGCACATGAGCAACCAAAGGAGCTTGTACCCGACTCTTATTATGGTGGTGCTAGCGAACGCCTGTACTTGTGTAGACCTCCCCAGGAAGGGGAGCTTGCCTGCACACCTCGCTATGCTTAGTGTCAGGTGGGCTCTCTCCCCATGAAGAAGCACAGTCTCGCATGTAAGATTTGGTTGGTCCAGTACGCGAAGACCACAAACATTAATTAGGTTCTCAAAGAAGGTTGGTAAGTCAGCACTAGTAATCTAGTTATTTGTTAAGGCTCGTCATTCACTGTCAACGATTGCTAGCAAACTCCGGCAACAAGCGTTAGTGAATGCTGGTGAACGTTGATGAGGAGAGTGTTGACTCTTGCCTGTAAGTACTCACTACCGAAATAGCGCGTACTTGAGGCAACAGTAAACCGAAGCTCTGAGCGCTGGCGAGTAGGGTCTCGCAAACTCACAATGGGTACTACGGCGATTAAGCTGGGTTGTTTACAGACCGTCGACAGCAAGAAGAGCTCACCCGCCCACCTAGCTAGTGCTCAGTGGATGGGTGTGCAAAACTGCGCATGACTTTTCTGAGAGACTAAGACCTTTGTAAAGTATTCATGCTCTTCCTAACCCCTCCTCCCCTCGTAAGGGGACCAAAAAAGGCTGTGGAGAACTTGAAGAACAGCAGGTCCTTCGTCATTAGAATTTAAAACCCAGAGCTGCAGGTCCTGAAGGGCCTGGCCTCAAAAAATTTCATGAGCTTTGTTGGCCCAACAGGCACAATGTAGGAAATAACCCCAAAGAGTTATAGCCTACGAGACTCGTCGATGAGAGAGGTGGTGACTGCAAGCGGTCAGCAGGCATCGCCATCTGCGGCAATAACCCAAAGGGAAACTGCTCAGGAGACTCATTTTTGTACCCTTAAGATACGACGGCAAGCAGCAGTTACTACAAGCAACCACCTAACTCTGTCGTCGTCAAGCTCTGAAAAGCTTTGCTCTAAGAGCTAGGGTAAAGTATAGACGAATCCAATTCCGGTCAGCAAGTCCCTGGGGTAACCACTCGTTGAAGGCTGTCTCTTCCGCAGGCAGGAATTGCGATCAACACCTGTGACCACTGCAGGGAGCTCTTTGTGCAAGCGAGAAGGATGCTGACTAGCGGTCAGTGTAGGGGAACTCCCAGCAGATGGGAGAGTTTCCCAACACCTGAAGGCGGACCTCCGTGCAGCGCACTCTGCTTCCCGTCAACGAGCTGAGCTCAAGTTGAAGGTTGGCATTCAGAGTTGCCTGTGAAACGTATCCGAAGCTAGTTTCTGGGTCATCCCGAAGGTATCCCCCGTCCGGAAACCCATAGGGGAACTAGTATGCCACTGCTGTTGATCCTACGCTAGAGTAGTGAACAGAAGCAGAGAGAACTTATAGCTAACTGTAGTCCCTTTGAAAACCATTCCTTAGCAGGGAGACCCAAATGCCTCAAGGAAGGCAGGAGTTTTCACAAGGGGCAATAGGAAAGACTCTCCCAGTGTTGGCTGTCGTTGCTTCACTAAGGGAAGCGACAGGGTCAACACCTAAGGGAAGTCCTGGATCTCACTCGCAAAAAACCTCGCAAAAACTTTAGGATAGTTTCAGCTACCACCGAAATATATCTCCACTGTAAAGAACATAAGGGGTTGTGCATAGTGCCAGAACAACTAAATTTTGAAGATTATTTTAATTCTTTGAAAAAAAATCGAAATATGAAGAAAAACTGGACAGAAATCTATTTTCTGTGACAAAATTCAAAGATAGAGTTCAGAAACAATGTAAAATGAGGAACTTAACGAAAAATCATTCAATAACCTTAATGACGTTTGCAAAAATGTGTCATTGTGAAGTAAAAAATTAGTAGTCAAATGAATCCCAAAGTCATTTTTAGGGTGAGGAGATAATCAGGCATAAATGCCACCAATTTACTGGGAATGATGACTTAATGTTGCCATCCATACTTCAAACCAAGCAACAGATTATCACCTTCAGCACACTATTTGCTATTTGGACGCTTTTCCAAGACATTCAAACACTTTAGTTACTATGGGAGTCATTGAAATTGAGCGGTAATCAAGTGTCTAATCTATGGGGAACCTGAGTGTGAGATCATGATGATAGTACTTAGTTAGGTTATAAAGATAATGCAGTCTATTCTTTAGGGGTATTATTATTATTATTACTAGCTAAGCTACAACCCTAATTTGAAAAGCAAGATGCTATAAGCCCAAGGGCTCCAAAAAGGAAAAATAGCCCAGTGAGGAAATGAAATAAGGAAATAAATAAACGATATAAGAAGTAATGAAAATTCAAATAAAATATTTGGAAAACATTAATAATATTGAAACAGATATTTGATATAAAGATTATAAAAGGACTTATGTAAGCCTATTCAACATAAAAATACAAATAACTTACATCCATATGATGTTGTTTTTTAAGATTTATTAATTGTTATAGGTCACTGAAGTAGAAAAGTCAGCGTTACCTGGACTTGATTTCATTATGTATCATGTTCTAGCACAGCCTTTGATCAACAACACTTGATCACCCTGAAAAACTGAACGTCTCAGAAGATATTCTGCAATGCCAACGAAAGCAGTTCTAAAGTAAAATGTAATACGAAACCTAGTAGGTACTAGTCAACTTTAAAAAAAAGGTTCTGTCACTAACATTACACCACATTCCCTATAAAAGCATTGGATGACATATATATATATATATATATATATATATATATATATATATATATATATATATATATATATATATATATATATATATATATATATATATATATATATATATATATATATATATATGTATATATATATATATATATATATATATATATATATATATATATATATATATTTATATATATATATATATATATATATATATATATATATATATATATATATATATATATATATATATATATATAAATATTCAGGATGGACAGGTGACATTGGAAGAGTTATATAAATATTCAGGATGGACAGGTGACATTGGAAGAGTAGGGGTAGAAATGATGATGACACCAAGAGCAAAAACAGCATTAATTGAGTGGAAAACTGTAAATAGTACAATGTTACTTGCAAAACTTAAATCAAAGCAGTGCAATATGAGTATTAGAGTTTGCTATGCACCAACAAATGATTGCCCTGAAAAAAGGAAATATGAATACTATGAAGAACTGCAGAGTATAATAGATGAGATCCAAGAAATGGATATAAAAATTGTAATTGATGACTTCAATGCTAATGTTGGAAAGAATAATCAAGGTATAGAGAATGTAATGGGTGCTGAGGGTCTTGACAAAGTTGCAAATGAAAATGGAGCACATTTCATAAGTTTTTGTTCAACAAACAATCTTGGCATTGGAGGTACTCTTTTCCAGCACAAGGACTTCCACAAATATACATGGACTCCACCATGTGGCAGTTACAGAAATCAAATAAATCGCATTATCATTTATAAAGAGAGAAGGAGCACTCTGAGAAATGTAAGAAGCTATAAAGGTGGAGATATGGATAGTGACCATCAGCTCCTCATTGCCACTATGAAATTAAAACTGAAAGCACGCAACAGAAATGTAAATAGAATACTTAGGTTTCATACAACCAAGCTTCTGGAAAATGAACACAGAGAAACATTTGCAATTGAATATAGGAATCGATTTGCAGTCTTAGAGACTTTAAGAGAAAAAGAACAAACAATTAATGAAGAATGGTGTGATATTATGAACATGTATCAGTCAGTTGGTAGTGAAGTTTTAGACATGCAGTTACAAGGAGTAAGCTATGGCTATCAAATGATACTTGGGATACTATAAAAAAGATGACAAAGACAGAAACTGATAGTTGAGAATTTTCAAGGAAGTAAGGCAAATCAAAGGGTAGAGCATGCTAAGTATTCCAGTATCGATAGTGAGGTCAAAAGAAAATCTATGAATGACTGGAGCGAATATTTAGACTAGAAGGCTGACAAAGCTATGAATTCACGAAGTGGCTATGGTGTAAGAATCGCTCATAGAATTATTAATGAAATCTCTATGGGAGAAAAGAAGAAGCATATACCCATAAAAAAGAGAGATGGATCTGTTATAACAACAGAGGATGAAGAAAGGCAACGTTGGATTGAAAAGTTTTGTGAGGTCATGAACAGGAGATATGAAGGTAATTATTTGATTGATATACCTGAAACTGGTGAGGAACTTGATGTGCCCATGAATGAATTCAGTGTGTTTAAGTCGAAACTATCAATGAAAAAACTCTGGATATGGAAAGCCCCTTGTTACAATGGAATAACAGCTGAGATGATACTGGCTAAAAATGAAGTGACTCCCAGGATACTAACAAGAATATTATTTAAAAATGTGGCAGGAAGAGGCAAAACCTTATGAATTGAAGCTGAAAATCGCAAAAAAGGAGTTCTAACTTATTGCAATAATTACATAGGCATTATACTTACGTCAGTTGTAATGAAAACATATAGCATGGTTATTCTAAAGAGACTAATGAGAAAGATTGATGAAAAGCTGAGAGATGAACAAGCAGGATATAGAAAAGGTAGAAGTTACACTGACCAAAATTTAGTTTTGAGACATGTTATACAGCAATGCGTAGAATATAGAAATCCACTTTTGATGGCATTTGTGGACTATGAAAAAGCCTTTGATATTGTTCACCAGACAATTTTGTGGAGAATTCTACGTTACTATGGAATTCCCTTCAAATATGTAAATTTTATTAAGTCTGTTCATAAGCATAGTGCAAAGTTAATGTTAGTGGGGTCCAGTCAAATGAATTTCCAGTGTACAGCAGAGTACTCCAAGGGAACGTGTTATTGTGTATGTTATCTATCCTCCTCATTGATTTTTTAATGCATTGAACCTTTGGATATGGTAGAAAAGGATTGTACTGGATTTGTAATAGGAAATTTAAAAGACCTAGAGTATGCTGATGATGCTGCCCTTATTACCAGAACACCGCAGGATTTCCATTGCTTGCTTACCAGAATTCATGAAATATCCCACGAGGTTAGGCTTAAGATACATAGTAGAAAGACAGAGATGATGAGAATGGAATATGCAATTAAAGATGAAATATCATTGGAATGAGAAAGCATTAATGAGGTAGAATCATTTAAATATTTAGGAAGAATGATCTCCAATATAGTGTCATTTGGAATTGGAGTTTAGTGAATAATTGAAAAAAGCAAACCAGGCAATGGCCAGGTCAAGTAAAATTTGAAAATCAAATCGCATGAAATTACATATAAAAATCAGGCTATATATCAGTTCAATGAGATCTGTGTTTGTGTATGGACATGAGTCATGGTATGACAATGAAACAGTCTCCAACAGATTTTGTAGATTTAGGGATAAAGACCTCAGAAGAATATTAGAGTTAAATAAGTGTGCACAGGATTAGATATTATACTATAAGAGAGATTACTCGAGTGCCATATGTGGAGGAGATCATGGTGAGGGGTAGCTGGAGATGGTTTGGGCATGCTCTACGCACTTCACCAAACGTTTACCTGGGCTCCACAAGGACCTAGAAGAGTTGAAAGACCCAAGACCCAGAAATAAAAGCTCAAGATAGAGATGACTGGTGAAATCTAACCGAGGCACTTTGCTTCAATAAGTAGGAGATCATGGTGATGATGATGAATGAAATGAGTACCGCATTTGTACTAACTTGTACAAACGCAGTTGGTAAGTTGAACTAAAGCTTTGAATGTTACTGAACGGCAAATTTGTTCAACCCGCCAAAAATTTGTATTAAATGAGTGAGAAATTTGGATTGAAGAGTACCTTAAACTTTTGGAAAATTGCAGCACAATACAGTATTCAAAATCAAAAGTAATTAGTATTTTTTTACACTATACAAACTTGAGTCCTTTAATAGGAATAAGATGGGAGAGGTGGCGACTGCAAACAGTCGGCAGACAGCACCATCTGTAGCAATGATCGAGAGGGGAAAAGCTAGTGAGACTCTTTGGGTCCTGGAGGCAAGATCGGAGGTGACCGCATGCGTCGGCAAGACCACTCTGGAGAGGGGCGTCATACTTGTGGACGTGAAGGGCATTGATCAGCTGAAGGAGGTGCTCGGTGTAGTGAAATTGCATACCCTCAGCCTGCTGAAAAGACTTAGATTGAAGGCGGGCATCGTAAGTTATGAACTGTGAAACGTGACCGAAGTCAGTTCCTAGGTTTTCCTTGAAAGGATAGCCTGACGGGAAACCGCAAGGGGTACTCGTCCGCAATTGCTCGTCTAACTACTGAAGTAGCATGAACGAGAGAAGAAGTAGCTGAAACTACTGCTGGCAGAACCAGTAGGTTTCTTAGACCTATGGCCTTTGTAATCTCTAACGGGGAGACCGAAGTCTTCCGCTGGGGAGGCAAGGGTGCCCTTCGGCTGTAACCCAGTCCGCGGAGCCTCAACAAGCCATTCCTTAACCGGGAGACCCTAAAGCTCCATGAAAAGCAGGAGCGGCAACAAGAGAGACTCCCTAATGGAGTGTGCTGTTGCTAAAGGAAGCAACGGTGTCCACACGTACGGGTGAAGGTCAATTGATCATTATTCTACTCATTCGCCCTCCAACAGAGTACGAATCAGCAAAAATAACGTCAAGTCAAAGGCCAGTATATGAGGGTTATTGGGAGAGAAAGACGAAACGTCTATTCACTCCCAGGCCAAAATAAAGGATGAAGGCATTTCACTGGTGTGTGTGTGTGTGTTTGTGAGTGGAGTGGCCACTAACTAGTGTTCTGTAGTTATGTCACTAAAAAGTTTTTTGGCTAGTTTTCAGAATTTACCAAAATATATCCCTTGTAAAGACTGAAAGGGTTTTCATTCGTGTCGGAACAAAAGAATTTATACTAGCATAACCACACCCACATAACCTATCCTAGAAATCCAGCTCTTTCTCTTTACTTACCAATGGGTTTTAACTATCTTAAGTAGCCCCTCCAGTCCCATAACTGTTTCACATACAATCCTATAATCAAAACATTGGGACATATAACAAACTTAAATTGTTCCTTACCACAAGTCTTGGAGGTAAAAGATTGAGGTTTTCCTCTAGCTATGGGGGACTATTAATTGGAGTCCACTTTGTACTGTTAGATGAATGTTTGAAGTAGCTGTTACCAGCAGGAATTTGTGGAACTGGTCTTGCCTCTTGTTCTGTTGAATTAATAAATTTGTATAACTAGAAAACTCAAACATGTTAAAAATATTTGAAATAAAAATTAACATTAAAGATACTGTACTTTTACCTGGTGAATGAATATATATAGGTAAATTATTAGTTAAAACTTGACAAATTATGAAATAATTTGTATCTTTCCTAACGATACAAATCTGGAGCTATCTATAGGGATATTACTGTTGGCGAAGCTGAAAGATGAGCCATAAGACTTTTATCAAGAGATAATTAGCGGGAGGGGTGGGGGATTGCCGGCTACCCCACTTGTTCACACAACTTGGCTGAGCATCCACTTTGCTTGCAGGCAGGACTTTTTGGGGGACAGGTGCTTGCATGCCAATCTGTAGAAATAGCTCCAGGTTTGTATCGTTATGAAAAATACAAATGACTGCCAAATTTGTCATTTGTTCCATCGCTCTATACAAACCCTCACTATTTATAGGGATGACTTAACCCTTTGGAGGGTGGAAGTCCGTAACAGCTGGCTTTTGGCATTGACCCGATTTTTGTCAGTACGAGCTTAATGCATAACTGGTAGGAATCCTTGCACCTCGCTAAAATATTGGGATATGCATGACTAGTGGCCCACACAGGCTGTGTGCTTTTGATACTAGCAATGTGACTGTTCTAGGTAAGAGTACTCAAAGTCATAGAAATCTTTAAGAGTACCAAAGATTTTACCCAATCCCCTCTAGCAAGAGTAATTGAGCACGCAGCAATTATTAATTCTATACTAGGTTGCCCAAGGGAAATGGTTTTACCTGCAGACAGATGAGGCCAGCTTTGCTGAAGACCCTGGTGCTGATTCCCCATGAGAGAGGAAGGTGGAGGAAGAAAAGGAGCCAATCATTCTCATCCATTCACCCCACACTAATCCTGGGTAACCTTAACCCTCAACCCTCTGCTAGTTGTCCTTCAAGGAGCTTGAAATATTTAAGCCGCTTGTTGTGAAACCACCACAGGACCAATGGAGAAAGTCTTCATGCTTCCGTAGGTTATGTGTTGCAGGTAGGAGGTGGTGAAGGTCGTCTGAAATTTCCTCAAAACCGCTAGCAATACCTACGTCACGGCGCAGCGTAGTTCTTTTTGATTACCAGGGACGTTGCACTGCCCCTGAAGTCATGAACACTGGGTTGACGTGATGGAGAAGGGTCGGGATTCATTGCCAGGTCAATAACCTTGCAAATCCAAGAAAAGATGGTGTTTTTCATGACCCTCCTCTTGACCCTCCCCATGCTGAAAAAGACAGCCAGCACATGGGGTCGAGCTGCTACTCTCCTTTTGAGGTAACACCTGAAACTCATTACTGGGCATAATAACAGTTGATCTGGGTCATCAGTTACAGTATGAAGACTCCTAATCTGGAAGGGCCTGAATCTAAGATTGGCTACTCCTGGATTTTGTGTCTCATCAATAAACTAAGGGACGAACTTGAGGATTACCTTCCCCCATCCCCTTGAATGGGTCATGTCATAGGAAAGACCATGAAATTCACTAAATCTTTTGGCTGAAGCCAAGGTGAGTAGGAAAAGAGTCTTCAAAAAGAGGTGGTGATCTGTTCTCTAGCCTATTTGTTCATAGGAAGCATCCTTAAGAGACTGAAGGACAAAATTCATGATCCACGAAGGAGGTCTAACTTCCGACTGGGGGCAAGTAAGCTCATAACTTCGTATGAGGAGAGAAAGTTCCAATGAGTAATAAATATATCCTCCTTTCAGTTTGATGGGTTGGCTCAAGGATGACCGGTAAACTTTCACAGCCAAAGCTGAGAGAAGGATTCCTTCCCGAAAGTGTACAAGAAACTCCGCTATTGTTGGAATACTGTGATAGATGGAAGGATACCCTTTCCACAACACCAACCACAGAAGGCATTCCGTTTAGCCTGGTAGACTGAAGCCAAAGATCGTCGGAGGTGTCCAGCCAGCCCACTCATAACTTGTTGCATAAATCTTCTCTAAGTAAGGAGGTGTTGGATAGACTCCAGGCCTGAAGATAAAGCATAGCGATGACTTTGTGGCTGTTTGAGTAGATTATGTCATGGAGGGACTTCTCTCGGAAGTTCCGTCTGGAACTAAAGAAGATCCAGGAAATACTGTGCGTGATGCCTTAGAGGATCTAATAGAGTCATTTAGCTTTTAGTTGAGGAGTCTTGTCATCAGAAAAACTGGGGAAAGGCATACATGTCAGTGTTATTCCACCGATGATGGAATGCATCTTGCCAGAGAGCCTGGGGATCCAGGACTGGGGAGCAGTAGAGCAGGAGCCTGAAGTTCAGGGGTATTGCAAATAAGTCCACAATCGGGGAACACCACAAAGTCAGGACTTTGTGGGCTACTAGAGTACTCAAAGATCACTCGGAGCCCACTATCTGAGTCCCTCTGCTTAGATTGTCTGTGAACAAATTTCTCTAGCCCGGAATGAAGCAGGCCGACAGGGACATTGAGTTGTCTTCTGTCCACCCGAGTATCTCTACTGCTAGATGACACAGGGGCTGCATAAAGGTACTGCCTTGTTTGTTTATGTAAGACATTACCAAGTTGTTGTCACTCATCAATACCAAGGAGTGACCTGCCAGGAACTGCTGGAATTGTTGGAAGGCTAGAAAGACTACCCTCATCACCAAGAGATTTATGTGCTGGTACCTTTCTGACTCGAACCAAAGGCCGGAGGTGGTATGGTGCAGCAAGTGAGCTTCCTACCCTTATTTTGATGCATCTGAATTGAGCATCAATCCCGGCGGGGGGGGGGGGGGGGTCGATAAGGCCAACCCTCTTGAGGAGGTTCTAGTCTGAGATCCGTCTGTTCCTCTAATTCCATTTGGGATCATGGTGTGTGGGGAATTACCTGACTGATTCCACTTGGACTTGAGCTGCCACTGGAGAGATCAAATCCTTTGACGGCAGTTGGGAATCAAAGGGACCAGGGATGATAGGTGACTTATGAGACACAACCAGTACTGGGCTGGTAGTTTTTCTCGTCTGAGGAAGGGTTCTGCTACCTCTCTCAGCCTCTGTACTCTGTCGTCTGATGGGAAGACTTTCTACTGATCGGTGTCGATGATTATACCTAGGTATACCAGTCTTTGAGAGGGGAGCAGGGATGACTTTTCGAGATTTACCATGATCCCCAGATCTTGGCAGAGCGCTAGAAGCCTGTCTCAGTGTTGAAGAAGGGGAACCACCGAGTCTGCTAGAATCAGCCAGTCGTCCAGATATCTTAGGAGATGGATGCCAATCATGTGAGCCGAAGATGACAAAGGCAAACACTCGTGAAGAACAAAGAACAGCACCTTGAACTGATATTGCTTGTTGTCGAGTATGATCCTTAGATATTTCTTTGAAGATGGATGGTCTGGGATCTAGAAGTATGTGTCCTTGAGATCCAGTGTACTAATGAAGTCCTGTAGTCTTACCGCTTGTCTGATAATATCTGCTGTCTCCATCTTGAACGAAGCTTGTCTGACAAACTTGTTCAAGGCCGAGAGATTCGATGATTGGTCTCCAGCCACCAGACATCTTTTTCATATGAAAGAGTCAACTGAAAAACCCTGGGACCCGTTGAGGAGCATTGAAAGCACCTCTCTCCAACATGGTTTGGACTTTGGCTTGAAGAGCCAGCTCCTTCACGTAGAACTCGATTGAATTGGATCCTGACTCAGTGGAGGGAGAGATTGAGTGTACGGAACACAATACACTGAATGGATCACAGAGACCGTTCAGGGCATAGCTCTAAGCTGTAGCTACCTTTGCCATTGGCTTTGCAAGCATCCCCCTACAGGTGGTCAAGTAGGAAGATTGCCCGTCCTAGCGGGTGCAGCCTCAGCCGATACCTCGTTTTCCCTTGCCTCCACGGGAGGACTTAAAAGTTTTGTGATCCTTGTCAGGTAAGGGTTTCTTCAACACCCTGTCTGACAAAGCAGATGTCGTTGCCATAGCCCTATTAGATGGTGGTTTTGTCTAAGGCTGCTTCTTCTGTGGCGGAGGAGCACGATAGGGTCTTGATGTAAGAGCCCTATGGAGAGGAGAGTCTTGATTCGACTTCCTCCATCTCTTCGCCACCCACTCGACGTCTCCCAATTTAAAAAGAGAACTCCCCTCGAAAGACAAATCTCTCAGCCTCGTAACCTCCTGTACCAACCGTGTGTTACACAATTGTACGTAATTATTTTGTATATATTATGCTTGTATTTGCGCTCTTCCCTCGCACTAAGAAGAACCTGAATGATCATGTCTCCGTTTTGCCCTGTAACATTTGTCTGTCTCTCGAACAGGTCATGTCCTGTTGCCTTGAGGTTTTGTATATAAAGAAGAGTGTTCCTTAATAAATAACTCAGTCGTTTCCAATCTGCCTTTGAGTTCACATCCTCTCTCGGCCCGTCACATTGGTGACCCCGGAAGTCGACTCGCTCCCATCGCCTTCCACCCCCACCCCCTCGCCCCTTCATTGTTGGTACTATGGCGGACTCTACGGCAGTTGGTGCTGCGGCCGCGCCATTCAAACTTTCATCGTTTGCCAGCGGAGAGGCGTTTGCTTGGTTTCAGCGCGCAGAAGTCCAGTTTCGTATCAGGGGCGTGACTCGCTCAACCACCAAAGCGGATTATGTTCTCGCGGCGATACCCGAGGACACCTTCCCAGAAATATCCGACTGGCTTTGTGAACAAGGAGACACCCCAATAGCGTACGACGACCTCAAATCATACCTTCTGCAGCAGTACTCACCGTCGCCAGCCGCCCGTATAGCAAAGCTTTTCCAGCTCTCGCAACAACCGTTGGGGGACCAAAGGGCTTCGCTTGCCCTCAGGGAAATGACCAGTATCGCTCGCCTTCAACCTGCCGCAGACGGCTCTCCTCGTGAGGTGAACCTACTCCGTGCCCTTTGGATACGCCGTTTACCTGAACCTGTGCGCGCTGCCATACCCGATGTCGATAGTTTACCCATAAAGGACTTGATGACCAAAGCCGACGCCCTTATGAACAGCCACTTCAAGACCTCCATCAACGCCTCCACCCCTGACGACGAGGATGCCTATTCAACGTCAACCGAAGCTGACATGAATGCCGTACGACATACACGCCTACCCCATGACAAAGCCGCCCACCACCCACCAATCGCTCGCGCCCCAACGAACGACTTCTACAGCCACTTACTACCTCCCATCCGCCGCAGTTTTGCTACTACCAGTTCAGATTCAGGGCAACCGCGAAGAAATGTGCCAAAGATTGTCAGTGGCCAAAAAACGTGTAAGTAGGCCATCGCTTGTGGCGGTGGCCTCCCATGTTTCTAATCTTTTCTTTTTACAGGATGCAGGAACGGGCGTGCGATTTTTGGTAGACACAGGTGCTTGTCGTTCTCTTTTGCCAAGGAAACTCTTCAAGGCACAACGTAGTCTGTCTACATCTGCCGACGTCCGCTTGGTAGCTGCCAACGGATCTGCGATACCCACCTACAGTTACGAGAACCTCACATTATCGTTCGGAAACGGTAAATTCAATTGGAAGTTTCTCGTTGCTGACGTCACAATGCCAATCCTCGGTGCAGATTTCCTCTCTCATTTCCACCTTCTGGTCGATGTCGCCCACCGACGATTGGTCAACGCAGACTCTTACTTGTCGACACCTCTTCAACCCGCCCCCTCTAACCTCGCTCTCCATATCAGCGCACCCATGGATGCCTACGCCCACCTCCTCACGTCGTACCCGGAAGTTTTCCGTCCAGAACTTCGCCAAACTTCCACGGTTCCTGCCAAGCACGGTATTTATCACCATATCAAGACGACGGGACCCCCAGTCTTCGCAAAATTCCGACGTCTGGCACCGGAACGATTGGCAGCCGCCAAACAGACGTTCGCCGAAATGGAAAAAATGGGCCTTTGCCAAAAGGCCTCCAGCCCATGGTCGTCACCCTTATACATCGTGCTGAAGAAAGACGGCTCCCTCCGTCCGTGCGGGGATTACAGGCGCTTGAACATGCAAACAGAACCGGATCACTACCCCCTCCCAAACATTGCCGACGTGACCTCCTACCTCCACAAAGCGAAGGTTTTCTCTACGCTCGACCTCCTGAAGGGGTATTATCAGGTGCCTATGAACCCAGAAGACATCCCCAAGACCGCCATCACCACTCCGTTTGGCACTTACACCTTCAATTACTCCTGTTTTGGCCTTCGTAATGCTGGGGCAACGTTTCAACGTCTCATGGATAGCATCTTAGGGGATCTCCCTTTCTGTGTATGTTATGTGGACGACATACTTGTGTTCTCCTCCTCAAAAGAGGAACACCTCCGTCACCTGCGCCTCGTGCTCGACCGCCTGCAACAAAACGGCCTCGTAGTCCGGTACGACAAGTGTACCTTTGGCGCCAACGAAGTGTCGTTCTTAGGGCACCATATCACTCCTGAAGGAGTCCATCCCCTCCCTGAGAAGGTAGCAGCCATTCAGAATTTCCCCACGCCCTCGACAGTCAAAGCTCTGCAGGAATTTTTGGGCATGATCAACTATTATCATCGTTTTCTGCCAGCCATTGCCCCCACTCTTGCTCCCCTCTACGCCTCCCTCAAGGGCAAGCCAAAGGACCTGAAGTGGGGTCCCCTTCAAGAAGCAGCCTTCTGCAATGCAAAGAAGGCCCTATCAACTGCTGCGGCTCTCACTTTTCCTATCCCACACGCCCCTCTCCTTCTCTCCACCGATGCCAGCGACGTCGCTATTGGTGCAGTACTCGAGCAGGTGGTCAAAGGCTCGCCCCGCCCATTGGCCTTCTTCAGCAGAAAACTGTCCAAGTCAGAATCGGGTTATTCTACCTTCGATCGAGAATTGCTGGCGGTGCACTTGGCTGTCCGTCACTTTCGCCATTTCTTAGAAGGTACGCCCTTCGTCATTCGTACAGACCACATGCCTCTGGTGCATGCCTTCACTCGACAGTCTGACGCCTGGTCCGCCCGTCAACGCCGACATCTCTCCGCCGTGGCTGAATACAATTGCACCCTCCAATACGTCCCTGGGAAAATGAATCCCGTTGCCGATGCCCTGTCAAGAAACACGTTGGCTGCCGTTCAACTGGGATTGGATTACAACGCCCTGGCTGAAGCCCAACGACAGGATCCAGAGTATCAAGCTTGTAGGACATCCTGCACGTCCCTCCGTTGGTAGGATTTTCCCCTCGAAGACTCCAACACCACCCTCCTCTGTGACCTCAGTACTGGTAGACCGCGACCTTGGATTCCTGCTCCCATGCGCCGACAGGTGTTTGATTTCATCCACGGCCTTTCACATCCCTCGTGCCGTTCTACTGCACAGCTGCTGAAGGCAAAGTTCATTTGGCACGGCATTTCTAAGGATGCTAAGGATTGGGTCCGGGCCTGTACTTCTTGCCAAACTTCCAAAGTACATCGACACACGGATTCAGGAGTGGGCACCTTTCCTCAACCTCAGCGTCATTTCGCACACATTCACGTCGACGTTGTAAGCCCCCTACCCACATCACAAGGACATCGTTACCTGTTTACCGTCATCGACCGCTCCACTCGTTGGCCTGAAGCCATTCCCATGGAAACTTTAACGTCCGCCTCATGTACATCTGCCTTACTCTCTGGATGGATTTCAAGATTCGGTATCCCTGAGCATATTACTTCTGACAGGGGAACAACTTTCACCTCTCAATTATGGACGTCATTAGCGAATCTCCTGGGCATCACCCTACATCAGACAACGGCCTACAACCCCGCTGCCAATGGAATGGTTGAACGTTTTCATCGCACCCTCAAAGCAGCTTTGATGTCCCGCTGCAAGGATTGCAACTGGTTTACTCAGCTTCCCTGGGTCCTCCTTGGACTAAGGACCACTCCTAAAGACGCCCTCGACGTTTCGGCAGCCAAAATGGTGTATGGCGACCCGTTGGTCGTCCCTGCCGAATTTTTTCCTTCTGCAACCTCCTCCGACGATCTCCAGCGCATACGTCACGTCATGCGAAAATTTACTCCGTGCCGCCAGACTTACAAGCCCCCAGCGAAGCATCACATACCAACGGACTTGCACTCTGCAACGCACGTCTTCCTGCGCAACGACACCAGCAAGCCACCACTAACGCCCCCTTACACGGGCCCTTTTCTTGTGATCCGACGCAGTTCGAAAGCATTCCTCCTAAACATTCGGGGCAAAGAAGACTGGGTCTCCATTGATCGTCTAAAACCTGCTTATCTTCTGCCAGATGACCTACCTACAGTTCGCCTCTCTAGATCAGGGCGCCCTATTTAACATGTACAGTATGTCATTTTTAGGGGGGGAGCCATGTACCAACCGTGTGTTACACAATTGTACATAATTATTTTGTATATATTATGCTTGTATTTGCGCTCTTCCCTCGCACTAAAAAGAACCTGAATGATCATGTCTCGGTTTTGCCCTGTAACATTTGTCTGTCTCTCGAACAGGTCATGTCCTGTTGCCTTGAGGTTTTGTATATAAAGAAGAGTGTTCCTTAATAAATAACTCAGTCGTTTCCAATCTGCCTTTGAGTTCACATCCTCTCTCGGCCCGTCACACTCCGCTTGTGGGACCTGATGATGGGATCTTTCTATTATTAAGTCCCTACACCTACGGATGGTGTTGGCCCACAGGTTAACCCCCTGGTGGGAAAGGAACTCAATAATCCTGGTACCCAACAATAGGAAGGGTTCCATCGACTTCCTGGTGGACTCTTTGGACCAGTCTTCGCTCCTAATCAGATGATCCCACTGTACCCAAGCAAAGGTCTAGCCACGAAGTAGCCTGCATGGCATACTTCGCAACCTTCTCGTGGTTGATGATCTCCGAGGCCAAGAATGAGATGCAGAGTCCAGATAGTCTCTTGAAGGGGACTCCTTTGAGCAATGCCTCTACAGAGTGATTCAGAGGCAAGGCTTTAATTGGCTCGCTGGACACCTCGTAATACCTCCTCTGCGGCACGAACAGCGGTAGGAGGAGTTTCTAGGAAAAGCCTGTGTGGAGGGAGCTGTAGGATCCGGTGATCTGTGGCAGTGCCTTCCTATGGGCACTTGTCAACTGCTTGGACCAGGGCAAGACTGTATTGGCCCTCGTAGGTCTGTGAGTGACAGACATGATCAAGGATCCTGTCTTTGCCATCTTGTGGAGCCGTCGATGTGTCGGACAAGCCGTTGATGGCCCTCATGCAGGTCAAGACCTGCTAGAAGACATGCTCCGACTCTCTCTGCTCCGCTTCCGTCAGTTTAGGACTAGCAGCCTTTTGGGAGATACTCGTCCTCAAAGTCAAGGGTGGGTCATAGTTGTCAGGACCGGCGGCTGAAGAAATGTTGCTTGTTGAAGTCCTTGCAGGCGGAGGGGAGGCTCTTTGCTACCTCTTTTGCTGAGGTCTAGAAGCCTTTGCCGAGGACTCAGGGACAGTCTTAGTGTCCTTCAACTCCCTAGGAGGAGGGAGGTATTCCTTTCTTGGGAGGATGTGGTCCCTCTCTTGATGGGGGAATCACGTCCAGTTGGGTAGTCTTCTTCAGAGCTGGACAAGCTCTGGAGGGACCACCTTAATGGAGAAGAGGTGGAAAGAGTCCGTCAGCGAGATCTCCCTCGGAGATTGGGAAGCTCGGCTTAGGCGAGGATGAAATGTGTCTCCCCGAGAAGGAGACGGCTTACTCATCTTCTTACCATCAGTACCTGTGTCTACTGTACCTGCGAAAGATCTTCAGACCCACCTGATTTTAATGATCACTATTTCCTCTAAAGGGGGGAGAAGGGCATCTCCTTTGAAGTGGGTCTGGTAGGGGCTGACCCTTTGGACCTCCATCTGGGGTCAGACAGCAGAGACGCTACGGGTGGTTTGATGTTAATGGGGAATACTCAGTGTACTGGCCATGGTCTGCCTCTGAGGGATGACCTCTGTATCAGGATTATGCATTACCTTGATCAATGCGTCCAACCAAGCCAGGTCCTTCCCCCTCCACGAGCTTACTGGAGGATCCTTCAAAAGGATCGGAGCAGGAGCCTTGGGTCGGGGAACCTGAAACGATGTAAGGTTAGGTTTCTTACCTGGTATGACTGGCACCAGCATGACAGCTAGCTCGGACTTGGAAGTGCTCTGATCCCTTGAGGTGGTGGGACGATGGAGTTTCGAGGGTTCCTTCTTGGATGGAAACAGAACAGGGCAGCCACCATGAAGGGGTTCCACGGTCGCTGATACCAGTGTACCATACCGGACAGATGGCAACTACTGTTGAAGGAGTGGAGACCCCCAACCGATATATGTTGTTCAGCGGAGGGTGATGGGTGTTACCCCCATAGTGCTCACATGCAGGGTGATAGTCTTGAGCAGGCCTGGAAGGAAAAGGAGTAGGGTCATCATCTCACCTTGGTGAGTGATTATTCTTACCAGACAAACGGCGTTTGCATGCTGGTATGAGACCAGGTGAAGCAGTCAGGCAAGGTGACCCATGCGATGGCAAACGATGAGATGCAGCTGAGCGGCGTGAAATTGGAGAGTGTCGAGTTGGCAAACGGTGAGCTGGCGAAGTGATGAGCTTGCACTGGATGATAGCGAGACTGGCACTGGTGATCTTGCGAAGGGTGAATGTCATAGGGTGCCGAGTGAGGATCACAAGCATCTGGGTGATGGTCACGAGAAGATGAGTGACTATCGCCAGAGGATAAGTGACAAGGACCTGAAGGCGAACGTCTGGCCAGTGAGAGTGAAGATTGATGGTCCTTACCAGGACTGAAGAGAAGTCCTTTTACCGCAGGGGAAGGAGATCGTTCAGCTCGGTGAGGAGTACTGCGCACACAAGAAGAGTGACATTCCTCCCGAGAGGATCATCGGCGGCGGCGAGGTGTATCCATAGAGGAAATCTGTTCTGACGGGGTCAGAGGAGATCTACGGTGGTCTCGGAAAGGTAATTGGAACTGAGTCTCTATGGGGGGCCTCACTCGTGGAGGAGAGAGATGACTACCCGCAGGTGACTCGCCACGGACTTCGCTCCACCCCTGACATGAAGAGTCAGCTCAGCAGGGGAGGGGGGAGTGCCGTAAGCAGACAAAGGCAAAAAGGGGGCGGGCGCGCTTTTCTGCAGACAAGGTAGCAGAAACTCCAGGGTTGCCATGGATAGCACTCATCAGTGACAGAGTCCGCATCCTCTCAGCTCCCAAATGGAGAAGCTCCAGCAATGACTCATTTGATGAGGGACCACCCATACCTAGCGATGGCCAGACTTGTAAGGTATAAGAAAAAGAACAGGCACTGCCCAAGAGGAGGGGCAGAACTACTTTTCCAGAGGAAGCGGTTCTGTCTCTCCAAACCCTGAGGTGTTAAACAGTCTACACTTCTACTCAACACTTCCCGGGAGAGACCGATCGAGCAGGTGCTTCTGGAAGAGAGAAGAATAAGTTAAAGTCATTAGTCAATGGCAAGTAAAAAGGCAATGGAGGAGCAGAGTGGCAACAGAGCAAAAAAATGTGGGTGTTCAGCCTAGGTGTGTGAGTTATGTAGTTATTCCTCACTAAAAATCTTATGGCTCATCTTTCACCTTTGCCAAAAGCATTATCCTTATAAATAGCGAGGGTTTGTATAGAGCGATGAAACAAATTATTTTTCAACTTCCACACTGAGAATATATTGCCTAATATAATCATAGCCTCTCTGTATTCTGGTTATATGCATCTGAGTGAGTAACAGAGGTACATAATAATATACAGTATATCACTGGCAAAATCTCTATCAGCATTCAATTTTGAATTACCCACTCCAGGTCGATCAAATATTTTTTCTTGGGAACAAGAGTATCAATATTCTTTGGTTAATCCCAAGTGGAATCAACAAGAAGTTTTAGGTCTCCTGCTATATGCCAACATACATCTACAAATCAGACAAAGAGTTTCCTCTATTATAATTTTACCTCATAAACTTTTTACCACATAAAATTTGATTTATTCTCTTAAATAAGGGTAAGATAAGGATAGGTAAAGTTAGAGTAGGTCAAGTGAGATTAGGTAGGGTAAAGGTACATAAAATGAGGGCACATAAAGTAACGGTAGGTAAAATATGCTCCTTAGTATTAGCAATAATTTTCTGTAATTTCCAAGAAACTCTTCGAGGAGAAAGACACTTCAAAATCAAACCCTCGTTCTCTAGTCTTAGATAGTACCATTGCCTCTGTACTATGGTATTCCACTGTCTTTGGGTAGAGATCTCTTGCTTAAGGGTATACTTGGGCACACTGTTTTATCTTATTTCTTTTCCTTTTGTTATTCTAAGTTTTATTGTTTATGTATGAATGGTATATTTTGATGTTGTTACTGTTCTTAAAATATTTCATTTAAGCTGTCAGTTGCTTCTCTTTTAGCTTATTTCGTTTTCTTTCCTCAATGAGATATTTTCTCCTGTGGGAGCCTTTGGGATTATATGATCCTGCTTTTCCGACTAGGGTTGTAGCTTAGCTAATAATAATAATAATAATAATAATAATAATAATAATAATACATTTAGGCAAACTGTTCAACTTGGCAATACTGTATCAATACTTTTACTATTCCACTCAACACCACCTTAACCAGTACCAAAATCAGCACTTAACAGTTACACATTAATGACAAATTAAAACATAATTTTTATTTTTTTCTAATTATAATTGAGCCATTTACAGTGGAGATATATTACAGCAGCAGCTGAAGCTAGCCATAAGACTTTTAGGTGAGGTGTAATTGCCCACCGCTAGTTAGAGGGAGAAGCAAGGGTATACCTGTCATCCTAATCACACTTGCACTAGTAACAATACATTACTTAGAAATTGCAAGCAGGACCTCTTGGGGGCGGGTCGCGAGCTCACGGTGGAACTAGTATGTGTAAATGGTTCAAGATTTGTAGAGTAAGGAAAAATACATATTTCCAAACTTATCATTTGTTCCAACAGCATATACAAACTCTTTCACTATTTACAGTGGAGACTCACCCTTGGGTGGGTGGAGGCCCCTAACAAACTAGCTTGTAACTCCCAGGGTGCTAGTCTGTACTTCACATGAACTGTTTTTGAGACACCCTATTACTTCGTTAACCGACAGATGTGTGGAGAGCAGTGGCGACTCGTTATAAGTACTGTAGAACGGCACCCCTCCCCCTATTTCTATTTGATATTATTAATAATATTCTATGTAATGATTTTTCTCCAATTCCTTCTTTATACTTTAATATATAACTTTTAAGCTCAAGCGAAGCGAAAAATCTATTTTCAGGTGAGATGGCTGTGTCGTCCTGATGGAATGTTCCTATAGGTAGCTTTCTAAGGGATATTTGGCTACAGTGATATTCCCAGAGAATCAACCGTTAGGTCTCCAGAATTCTAACTCCTGGAGCGAATATCATTAAAATTTCTCTTAAGTATATCGCATAATATCAGGGGCCGTATATCTTGATACGACACATAGCAATCTTCACCCCGAATAACGTTTTCGTTTTGAGGGGGAAAGTGGAAAAAATAGAAGGGGAGCCGTTATCAAGGTACCCTTCCTCCCGTAGTACTATTGAGTATCTAGATGGCGCTGTATCCAAGATGGCGCTTATTCCTTGTAGCGTTGAGCATGGGGCTACAGATATAGTAATTTCGGGAGGGATCCTGCCAAGTCCTTTTCTTTAGAAAAGGAGGGCAGGTCTATCAGGAGGACATAGCCATCTCACCCAAAAATAGATTTTTCGCTTCGCTCAAAATCCGTTTTTTGGGCTCAAACCATGTCGTTCTGATGGAAGCTTGACAGAGAATTACTAGAAAGTACTGTATCTGTGGATTTTTTTAAGTGCCTCAACCTTGGGACAAATTTTCCTATGGTCATCCAGACCATTGAGACATATGACCTTACCGATATACGTCATTACTGCTAATCATAAACAATGTTAGTGCTTCCTGCCCGCTGCAGGGAAGAGTCATGCTAGACGTATGAAAGGAGTCTTAAGGTTTGCATATAATGTATGAACAAACATAGTATCAACTATATACAGGAGTCTCGTGACTTGTATATTGTGTTGGGCTATAGTATTAGATAGTTATACAAGAGTCTCACTGTTTGTATAATGTATTGGAACATAACATTACTAGATAATGTTTGTATCTCGTGTAGGAACAGAGGTATTAGCTATACATATTGTTCATAAGTAAATATATATAGTTTTATTTAGGGTAAGAAAACTCTGGCATATTTTTATTAAAAATCAATTTTAGGGCGAAATAAGACGCAAATACACATTGACAGTTGTTTATTGGCAATAAATGACCAACATAAGGTAACATGTATGACATAAATGTTAATATTTGTAATGAGAAACATACCATCAATCATAACACAATTTTTTTTTTCACCTGAAAGGGAAAATGTTATTAATGCCACACATAAATTTGAAAATTTGATAAATTTTCTCATATGAGTTTCTGTGATGTTGATTATTTATTCACACTGTGTAAGTACACATGACACAAGTGTTATCTATATGTTTCTTCACCTCAAATAATTTGAACAGTCCTTAGTGTCACCATGATGACACTCACTTCACAAGTATTGCACTAGGAGGTGTCAACACCTTCACCTGAGAAATTGATCGTCCCAATCAATTCACTGTTCATCCCAGCACTAGACGACAGGTTTTAGTACACTACCTACCGCCACCACGTAATGCTTGAGTTCATGCACCTGCTTTGCATAATGCTTGTAGAACACTCTGGATGACTTCCATCCAGTGTATGAGAGAAGACCCTCAAAGTCCATATACTGAAAAAAGTTAAGGGATGAAGCAATTTTCCTTGGATCATGACGTGTGGGTGTACTGTCAGAATCCACTCTGCAAATGAAATAGGTGATCTTCACCCTTAGTTGTTTTAGGGATAAGTTTAATTCTGAAGTTTCCCCTTTAAAGAGCTGTCCTCCCCTGAAGTCTGAAGTTCTTCGAAGACAGACCTTTAGACACTCCACTGGACACAGTGAGACACCTTCCTTTAGAGGGCAGATTCTCCAGGGACCCCATCTTTTAGTGGGTAGCTCGTTCTTGGCGAGAAATGTTGGATCAGGAAAAAGATTCAGTTCTCCCGCTTCTGTGAACTGAATATGGCCCTCATCTCTGGATAGGGCCACGATTTCACTAACTCTGGCCCCCGAGGCTATAGCAAACAGGAAAATGACTTTTTGAGTCGTCTTTCAGAGAGCAATTTTCATTTTTCACTGTTGAAACATAGTGTAGGGCCTTTTCCAAGGACCATGAAATGGGCCTTGGAGGCGCTGCAGGCCTAAGTCTAGCACATGGCTTAGGGATCTTGTTAAAGATTTCGTTCGACAAGTCTACTTGGAAGGCGTAGAGTAGAGGTCTAGTCAGAGCCGACTTACACGTAGTTATCGTGTTGGCTGCCAGACCTTGTCTATGAAGGTGGATAAAGAAGGACAGACAGAAGTCCATTGAGATTCCTTTTGGTCCTTATGCTTTGACGAAAGCAACCAACTTTTTCCAAGATGATTCATATTTTCTTCTGGTTGACTTAGGCTTATATTCTTCTAAGAAATCCATACTGCCTTTTGAGATCCCAAATCTTTTCTTTACTGCTAAGGAGAGAAAATCATGAGATGAAGGTTTTGGGTTCTCTGTGATGAAGTGAAAACAGTCGACTTCTGGACTTATTGAGACAGTTCTGGGTCCGGAAGAGGGACCAGCCTCAGCTTCAGTTCCAATACTAAAGGGAACCAGTTGCTCTTTGGCCACTTGGAAGCCACTAGAGCTTCTGTTCCCCGAAAGGATCTCAGCTTGTTGAGGACCTTCATTAAGAGATTGGTCGGAGGGAACAGGTAGATCCGGTCCCATCTGTTCCAGTCAAGGGACATGGCGTCCGTCGCTTCCGCTAGAGAGTCCTTGAATGGGGCCACATAACGAGGTAGCTTCTTGTTTTCGCTCGTCGCGAAGAGGTCAATCTGCAGTTCTGGGACTTGACGTAAGATGAAGGAGAATGAGTCTGCGTCTAGGGACCATTCTGACTCTATCGGCGTGAGCCTGGATAGAGCGTCCGCTGTCATATTGCGGAACCCTCGAAGGTGAACTGCTGACAAATGCTATCTCTTCTTTTCCGCCAGGCGTAACATGGATAAAATCACTTGGTTGATTTGGGGCGATCTCGAGCCTTGACGATTCACAAATCTCATTATCACCCTGCTGTCCAGGATCAGTCTGATATGGGCTGATTTGCGAGGGGAGAGTTTCTTCAGCGTCAAAAGGACTGACATGGCCTCCAAAATGTTGATGTGGAAGGTCTTGAATAGAAGAGACTAGGTCACTTCAACTTTCCGTTGATGGGAGTAACCTCCCCATCCTTCCTTTGAGGTATCCGTATGGATAGTGACTGATGGTGGAAGTGGTTGCAAGGGCACGGTCCTCTTTAGGTTCTTGGCCTTCGACCATGGCTTGAGAAGTGATCGTAGTAGGGTCGGTATCGGTTTTCTTAGATCTCTTCGAGCGTTTGATGCGTATCTTCTCCAGACTCCTGACGCATCTTTTAGCTGTGCTCTTACCACTGGGTCTGTCACTGATGCAAACTGGAGAGAGCCCAGTACTCTTTCCTGTTGGCGTCTTGAGATCCTGTCGGGTTTCAGTAGTCTCTTGACAGATCCTGCTATCTCTCTCCTCTTCCCTGGGGGAATGGAGAGACGGTGTGACTTTAAGTTCCAATGGATTCCGAGTCATTGAAACTGCTGAGCTGGAGATAGTCGAGACTTCTTGACGTTGATCTTGAATCCCAGATGTTCCAGGAACTGGATCACTTTCTTGGATGCTTGCATACATGCCGTCCTGGATGCTGCCCACACCAGCTAGTCGTCCAGGTACGCTACTACCTGGACACCTTCTAGGTGTAGTTGTTGAACGACTGCATCTGCAAGTTTCGTGAAAATCCTTGGGGCTATGTTTAGTCCGAAGGGCATGGCTCTGAAGACGTACTTCTCCTTCTGTAGCCTGAATCATACGTAGGAGGAGAGGGGGCGGTTGACTGGAATATGCCAGTAAGCATCTGCAAGGTCTATCAGGACTGTGTATGCCCCTTTTGGTAACAGGGTCCTTATGTGTTGAAGGGTTAACATCCTGAACTTGTTTTTTCTATGAACTTGTTGAGTGGCGACAAGTCCAGAATGACTCTGAGTTTGTGTGAGTCCTTCTTGGGAACACAGAACAGCCTTCCTTGGAATTTGATGGACTTTGCCCTCCTTATCACCCGCTTCACTCGGGAAGAGGTCCTTGCCCCAGATATTGGAAGCTATCAACTTCCTGAGTTCGTGCTTTACTGCTGCGGAAGCAAACACGAACTCCCTACATGCTCTTCTGGCTTTGATAAAGCCATACAAGTCCTTGACCAAGGTAGCCAAATGCAAGAGAAAGTCAGAGAGCTTAGGGAGATTTTCGCTGAACTGACGTCCAGCGATATCTGTCTCCAATTTCCCAACTGAAAAGGTAAGGTGGACTTCCTTCCAGTCCTTATCTTCCATAGGCAGGGCTAGTGATAGTGGTCTACACTCGTCGAGTGTAGGGCAAGATTTGCCTGCCTCTATTGCCTTAACTACCGCTTTGAAAGCCTTTGACGTGAATGGAATGGCTATCAAAGCTGGAGCAAGAAAGATGGGATTCTTCTTGCTAATGGCTGACACTTTAGAGTTAGTGTAGCCCATCTGCTTCAGGCTACTTGACAAAAGAGCCTGAGCCTTATTATGGTCTAATACTATGACCTCCTTAGGTTCCGTCTCTTCCTTCAATGCTGGTTCCAGCTTCAGATGGACGAAGCAGTCTGGGTAGGATTTAAAACTAGGCCAGAACTCAACATCTACAATAGGAACAGTCCCCAACTTCTCTGAGATAAAGATCTTGCTGTTAGTAATAGGCATGTACTCTTCATACCTCCAGGGAATAATCTCAGAGCTAGTTGGGAGATCTTGAAACCTGAGTCTCTTGTGAGATCCACGGGATGCGAGTTGAACAATTCGTCTCTCCAATCTCGCCTCGCTTTCTTCGCCTTATTTGCGAAGACTCTCCATCAACACCGTGAGATTGGTCAGTGCCTGTCTCACGTCTAATGGACGGGCAGAAGATGTCGAAGGTAATGGCTCTCGAGCTGAAACTGATGGAAGGAACTTCGATTCAACCTCATCATCTTCTTCAGGAGTCTAGGTGGACTCCTCCTCGAGACCTTCTTGGTGTCCGAAGACACCTCAGACATCCTCTCCTCTTGATGGATGTCCTTGCCTTGCATTGCGTTGGTGACGTCCGTCTTTACGGCAATCTGGAAGCAAGGGATCTCAGGTTGTGGCTGGGGTATGACAGCTTCCATACCCGCTTTTGGGAACAGCAAGGCGCGCATCCATTCGTTCGGAAGGTACGGTCCCGTGGCGTTCTTCTGAAAGCCACGAACCCATCTGCGCAGCTTCTTTCGTGCTGCATCGCTTGACTCCTCTGACTTGGGGTCATCAAAGCCTCGGTAACCAAGGCCTTGCAAATGTTGCAATCCTGGGGGTCCCAGTACCAAAGAGGTCCCTTGGAAGTGATGCAGGAGGCATAAGCTCTGCACTCTACATGGCCCCAGAAGTCTTTGCTCTTGACATTACAAAAGACTACTTGGCACTTCAGTTGGTCCTCCTGTAAAGAGAGGAAAATTAAATGAGTATGTGGCAGTTTATCTCACCTGATAAACAAATATATAAAATATTACTATTAATATTTTAAACATTATAGCTTAGGATAGACAAGCAAGAAAGGAATTAGGAAAGACACATACTTGTGTTTCCTGTCCAGCCAATTGCTGAGACCTCCCCCAAAGTTAAAACCCAGAGTCTTCTTATTCAGGAAATCCAAGGGAAAAGCTTAACCCCTAGGGGTAAAGAAGTGTAACTTAACACTAACCTTTCCCAAGGTTTTAATAATGTAGGGTAAATTGTTAACTGTCTAGTTAACTATGTGTTGAAAAAAATCTTTCTTCCAGTGTATGATTGGTCTCAACAATAGACGGTGTAAGGATATACAGTGTAAGTTGGAAATAATTACTGTATAACAATATACTATAGTTTTCTGTCTGTAATATAATCTACACTGCAAATATACTGGCTACTGTACAGGTAGCCCTGGCGGCACTATCCCGCCAGCGTCTCGCCAGCTGAATTAGTATCTGGTGGCAGCCGGTCGGGCTAGTACCTGACAGTACAGGCCCAGCCGGCTTTCGCCGACTGGGTTAACACCTGGTGGGACTAGCTGACAGAGAGAGAGAAAGCATGAAGTGAAGGGCAGCCTTGTTTGCTAACAATTATTAAGGGTGTAAGAATATAATCTTACTGCCTTACTCCAGAATGAGAGCTCAAATGAAAGGGGAGAATGAATCATTCAAGCTTCCATCCAACCGCCAAACCGCTGCCGGTCACTGCCGGCCCCGGGTATGTGGATGGCAGACCAAGAGAGGACTGAAGAACTCTCGACAGAACTTGGGGTCTCCCACCGGCAGCCGCCACAGCCGACACAGCCTTTCCCGGAGCAATGCGTCCATAAAGGAAGACTGAGAGACTAGGCGACTGCTTATGTAGGAGCCCGGGTGGCCCCGCAACCTACCCGGCAAGCGAGGAGATTGTAGGATGACGGCCACAGGGTTTGCAATGGCTAGGCCATCGCTAAAGAACAGAGGGGGACAGGGAAAAGGGTCCTATATAAAGTCTGGAAGAAAGCGGCAAGATTGCCGTCTTCCCACACAAGTGAGAAACTTTGTTTCAGTATCGGTGCCTTCCTAGGCATAAGAAGAATATCTATTCTTCAGCCTAGGGTCTGCCGAAACAGTGTTAGGAGGAGGCGGCAGGATTGCCGCCGCCTCTCAACAGGAGGGAAACATCGTTCCAGTGTCGGTGCCATCCTAGGTGATAGAAGAATGTTTATTCTTCAGCCTATGGTCTGTTAACGTAGGATTAGTCTTCCGGACCGCAGGGGAGATGGTGGCGTCATCATACAACCACTTCAAGTGCGGCCTAGGGAGGCATAGCCTCCTATGCCGGCAGCTGAAGACTGGCAGGGGAGTGACTACTCACCCTGCTGCTCGGCTAGCGGTACAGGCGGAATACTCTGAGGTTCTGTCGAAAACCCAAAGCCGGCCATCCGCCGGCAAGAGTAAAAGACAGAAAACACTATCCTAGTCAAGCCGGAGTGACTACTTTATGGCAAGACCAAGATAGGGTTGTCGCGTATGGTGCCACTCGGAGGGAAGGAGGGATTACCCCTAAATCTCCACAGGAGACGAGTATCGATTTATATAATAATTCTAGGAGATATCTATCTCCATATGAATTGATAAAACGACACACGAGGGTAAACAGGGAACATGTATGAAAGTATACTAAAGCGCCTAGGCTACATAGCCTAGCGCCGGGCGAGATCCGGTTACCTATATTGCCGAAACTCTAACGTATACGATCGATAAGGAAGAGGAATATCATTAAAATTTCTCTTAAGGATATCGCATAAATCAGGGGACATATATCTTGATACGACACATAGCAATCTTCACCCCGATTAGCGTTTTTGTCCCGAGGGGGAAGAGTGGCAAATAGAAGGGGAAACGCTATCAAGGTTACTCTTCCTCCCAAACTACTATTGAGTATCTAGATGGAGCCATATACAAGATGCCGCTTATTCCTATTTTTGTAGCGAATTCGCACGGTGGTGTTCCCTATTGATCTAATGTTTTTGATTGATTTTGTGAGGAATTATTATGCAATCTCCATCTTCTTTCGCCTCTTGAAAGTTGAGTATTGATTCCTTACAGTGTTTAGTTTTTAGCTCTTGCTTCACAGTGAAATTAGAGTAATTTATTTGTGTTAAGGAGCTAGGACTTTCACCGGAGGTGCCACTGGTTCTATGGTTCGTTATGCATGTGTTATTTAGTTAGCAGAACGATTTCCCGGTTGTAATGGCATTAATAATTTATGAAGGCTATTTAGGCACAATTATACTAATAAAGATATTTATTTTATGCATAATTTCCTCTTCCGTTTGTCGATCGTATACGTTAGGGTTTCGGAGATTTAGGTAACCGAGATCTCGTCTTGCCTAGGCTACCTAGCCTAGGCGATGTAGTATACTTTCAGACATCATCCCCGTTTACCCTCGTGTATCGCTTTATTGATTCAACGGGAGATATTACATCTCCTAGAATTATATAACCCGATACTTGTCTCCTGTGGAGATTTAAGGGTAATCCCTCCTTCCCTCCAATTGCCGCCGCAGGCGGCAAACCTTTCTGCTCTTGCCATAGAGTAGTTCACTCCGGCTTGCCTAGGTTTGGGTTTTCTGTCTCCCACCTTTACCGGCGACAGCCCGACTTTTATTTTCGACATAACCTCAGAGTATTCAGTCTTTCTGCCGGCGGCATAGCTACAGGGTGAGTAATCACTCCCCTGCCGGCTTATAGCCGCCGGCATAGGAGGCTGAGCCTCCCTAGGCCACACCTGAAGTGGTAGTATGATGCAACTACCTTCTCACCTGTGGTCTAGAAGACTAATCCTGTGTTGGCAGACCCTAGGCTGAAGAATAGACATTCTTCTGCCGCCTAGGACGGTGCCGAAACTGAAACGATATTTCTACTGTGTTGAGAGGCGGCGGCAGTCTTAACACCATTTCGGCAGACCCTAGGCTGAAGAATAGATATTCTTCTGCCACCTAGGATGGCGCCGATATCGAAACAGAGTTTCGTCCTTGCCGCCTTCTTCCACACCTTATTCAGGACCCTTTTCCCTGCCCCCTCTGTCCTTTAGCAAGGACTTAGCCATCGCATTCCATGTGGCCATCGTCCTGCAATCTCACTGCTTGCCGGGCTGGTTTTGTGGCCGGTCGGGCTCCTACATAAGCAGCTGTTTAACCACTCAGTCTTTCCCTTACGGACATAAGGATCCGGGAAGATTGTGCCGGCTATGGCGGCTGCCGGTGGGAGACCCCTCTGCCGCTGAAGGTTCTTCAGTCCTCCCTTGGACTGCCATCCACAGTCCTGTAACCGGCAATGCCGGCAACGGACTTTGCGGCTGGATGGAAGCCTGAATGATGCATTCTCCCCTTCCACTTGAACCTTCTTTCTGGAGGAAGGCAGTAAGATTATATACTTATAAACATACATTTTAATAAGGCTGCCATTCACTCCATGCTTTCTCTCTCTCTATAAGCTAGTGCCGCCAGGTACTAACCCAGCTGGCAGCATGTTAGCTGGGCCGGTGCCGTCAGGTACTTACTCAGTCGGCGGCATGCCAACTGTACCAGTGCCACCAGGTACTAACCAGCCGGCTATATGGCGGCCGGACTGTGCCGCCAGGGATTAGCTCTGCGGCCAACATACCGGCTGAACTATAGTATATGATTATACACTAGGCAGTATATTTGCAGTAGAATATATACTGCAGATAGAAGACTATTGTATATATCATACAATAGTTATTTTCCAACATATCTTGTGTATCCTTGCCCAGTCTTTTGCTGAGACCAATCCTATATTGAAAGAATAGAATGCCTTCAATACTCTAATTAGAAATCAGTTTAAAATTTACCCTACAATATTAAATATTTTAGAAGTGTCAGTAGTAGTACACTTTTCTATCCCTAGAGGTTAGAACTCTTCTGTTTAATATTGGAAGGGAAGGTCACAGCAATTGACTGGGTGGGATACACAAGTATGTGTCTTTTCTAATTTCTAGTCCAACCGGCGACACGCTGGCCAGACTGTGCCGCCAGGTGCTATCCATGCTGGCAACACATCGGCTGAACTACAGTATATGATACACAAGTATGCGTCTCTCCCTATTTCTTTCTAGCTTACTCTCCTAAGCTATAATGATTAAAATATGAATAATTGCATATCTGTTTATCTTATGAGATAAACAATCATATACTCATTTTATTTTCCTTTCTTTACAGGAGGAACCCAAGATGAAACGTGATGCGATCTTCTGCAATCATAGGAGTAAGTACTTCTACGGTCATAAAGCGGGCAGGTCTCATGCCCCCTGCACCATTATTACCGAATCCCTACAATATTTGGACCCCCAAGTCTGCAATATCTGCTGGACCTTGGTGAGTGAAGGTATTGACAACCCCAAGTCAATGGAGTTGAGGGATGCAGCATGTGAAAAGCTGCGCAAGTGGGTAAGAGGGTTCCAGAAGAACTCTCCAGGATCATACCTACCTAAAGATAGGATGCGTAGCTTACTGTTCCCGAAAGCGGGTAGTGAAATGGTTGTGCCCCAAGCATGACTCACACCTCCCTGCGTCCCGATTGCCATCGGGACGAATGTCAGGGAGGCATTGCAAAGTATGGACATCCACCAGGAGGTAAGGATGTCGGAAGTGTCTATGGACACTGAAAAGGATTTATTAAAGGATCATCCTGAGGAGGAGTCTACTCTACCTCTGGAAGAAGATGATGATGTCGAGTCGGAGTTTCTTCCATCTGTGCCGGCACAGGAGCCTTTACCCTTAACGTCTTCACCTTCTACCCCTCCATTGGACAACATGAGCCAGGCACTGGCCCATCTTACGGATTTAACGGAGAACATTCGCAAACGAGGGGAAACAAGGGAAGCACAATTCAAAAGAGAGCTCCGTGAAGCTCCACTTATCGCCTCCCGAGGGTCATACAAGCGACCCAGAGGCCGAGACCTCCCGACCTGCTCCAAAACCAATCCCTGAAGGTATGCGGAGCTTATGCGGATTTCGAACGGTAAACTTTACATCTCAGAGAAGATGGGAGCTCTCCCCTTAGACGACATCCAGTTTTGGCCAAGCCTTAACGCTTACCCTGATTGCTTCATCAGACTAAAGCATGAACCAATGTCAAAAGAGGAGACGAAACCGAAGGAGGTCATGGTTCTCGACCACAATAAGGCACAGGGTCTCTTGTCAAGTAGCCTGAGAAAAGCGGGCTATTCGATGTCGAAAGTGTCTGCCTTGAGCAAGAAACACCCTACCTTTCTTGCTCCTGCTTCAATAGCATTCCCCTTTATGTGGAAGGCATTTGAATCTGTTGCCAAGGCAGTGGAGGCAGGCAAACCATGCCCTGCACTAGGGGAGCGCAGGCCTCTGTCGTTAGCCTTGCCCACGCAGGAGAAGCAATGGAAGGAAGTCCACCTAACCTTCTCAGTAGAGAAACTGAATGCGGGTATCGCTGGACAACAGTTTAGCGAGAATCTCCCTAAACTTTCTGACTCTCTCTTGTGCAAGGAACAAGAGACGAAGGAGAGACTTGCGGCTTCTTTATCTCTACAAAACTTCATAGAGATGTGTGCAGGCCAATGAAGTACCCCAGACATGCTTATGGTCCTGGCCAAAATGCGTATGGCCACCTTAGTAAAGGACCTGTATGCTAGGAGAGCGAGCCTGTAGAGAGTTCGTGTTTGCTGCTGCAACAGTGAAACATGAACCCAGGAAGCTAATATCTTCTAACATCTGGGGTAAAGACCTCTTTCCGAACGAAGTAGTCAAAGAGGTAGTCGAGAAAGCCATCATGGAGAATAGGAATCTTCTCCAGAAGTGGGGCATCTCTTCAAAGAGGAAGTCTTCCCCGGATGTGGGTCCCCAACCTAAAAGGAAGACGAAAAAGTCTAGACTTTCCCCTCGGCCTGCTCAAGAACATCCCACAGTTACTTAGACCGCGTTGTCCCAGGTAGGTGGTCGAGGAGGTAAACCCTCCCATCAATCAAAGCAAAGAGATGCTACAGGTAGGAGGGAGGCTCCAACAAGTTCAGGATTGTTGGACCTTCAATCCTTGGGCCCATGGCCTAATCAAGATGGGACTAGGATGGAAACGGAACAAGTCTCCACCATCATTTCCTCAACTCTTCCAACACTCCAACCCCGTATTAGAAGAATATACCATATAGCTCTTGAGCATACAAGTTACGAGGAAAGCGAAGTCTATCAAATCCCAGGGAAGGCTGTTTTGTGTTCCCAAGAAGGACTCAGAAAAACTCAGAGTCATTCTGGACTTATCACCACAAACAAGTTCATAAAAAACAGCAAGTTCAGGATGTTAATCCTTCAACACATAAGGACCCTGTTACAAAAAGGGGCGTTCACAATCTCGATAGACCTGACAGATGCCTATTGGCACCATCTAGTCAGTCGCCCCCTCTCCTCTTACAGAAGATAAAGTGTGTTCTGAGAGCCATACTCTTCGGACTAAACATAGTCCCAAGTATCTTCATGAAACTTGCAGATACAGTCATGTAACAACTACGCCTAGAAACTGTTCAGGTAGCAGAGTACCTGCACGACTGGCTGGTAGGGGCAGCTCCGAAACAGCTGGTCTGCAAGCATCCAAAGAAGTAACCCAGTTCCTGGAACATCTGGGATGCAAAATCAACTTCAAGAAGTCTCGACTCTCTCCATTTCAAGGGTTTCAATGGCTGAAAAACACTTGGAAGCTGAGGTCACATGGTCTCTCCATTTCCCCAGGGAAGAGGAGGGAGATCGCAGGGTCTGTCAAGAGACTACTGTAATCCGACAGGATTTCAAGACGCCAACAGGAAAGAGTACTGGGCTCTCTCCAGTTCGCAGCAGTAACAGACCCAGTGCTAAGACCACAGCTGAAAGATGCGTCAGGAGTCTGGAGAAGATACGCATCAAAAGCTCGAAGAGATCTAAAATGACCAATATCGGCCTTACTTCGATCACTTCTCAACCCAAGGTTGAAGGCCATGAGCCTAAAGAGGACCGTGCCCTTGCAACCACCTCTTCCGTCGATGACCATCCACATGGGAGTTCACTCCCATCAAAGGAGAGTCCAAGGGACTTGGTCATCTCTGTTCAAGGCCTTTCTCATCAACAGTTAGGAAGCCATGGCAGTCCTTTTGACGTTGGGGAAACTCTCCCATTGCAGATCAGCCCTCATCAGCCTGATCTTGGACAGCGAAGTGATAGTGAGATGTCTGAACCGACAAGGCTCGAGATCATCCAATATAATCCACGTGATATTAGCCATTCTTTGTCTAGAGAAATGGCACCTATCAGCAGTTCACTTACAAAGAATCCGCAATGTAACAGCGGATGCTCTACTCAGGCTCAAGCCGGTAGAGTCAGAATGGTCCACAGATGCAGACTCATTCTCTTCCATCTTGGAACAAGTCCCGGAACTGTAGATCGACCTCTTCGTGACGAGCGTCATCAAGAAAGTACCTCGATATGTAGCCCCATATGAGGACCCTCTAGAGGAGATAACAGACGCCATGTCCCTAGTTTGGAACGAGTGGACACGGAATTTCCTGTTCCTTCCATCCAATCTCCTGCTGAAGGTCCTCTACATGCTGAGATCCTCCCAAGGAATGACAGCTCTATTGGCTCCAAAGTGGCTCAAGAGCAACTGGTTCCCTCTAGTGATGGAACTGAGGCTGAGGCTGGTCCTTGTACCGAACACAGCACTCTCTCAACGGGTTCAGAAGTCAACTGTCTTCACTTCATCACAGAGAACCCAAGACCTCCATTTCACGTTTTTCTCGCCCTAGTGGTTAAGAAACGAATTGGGATTCAGAAGGCAGTATAGACTTCTTAGAAGAATACAAGCTTAAGTCAACTAGAAGACAATATGAATAGTCTTGGAAAATGTGGGTTACTTTTGTTAAAGGAAAAGGACCGAAAAAAGTTTCAATGGACTTCTGTCTGTCCTTCTTTATCCACCTTCATAATCAAGGTCTGGCAGCCAACACGATAACTACGTGCAAGTCAGCCCTGACTAGACCTCTTCTATACGCCTTTCAAGTGGATCTGACGAACGAAATCTTTAACAAGATCCCGAAGGCATGCACTAGACTTAGGCCTACAGTTCCCCTGAAGCCCATTTCATGGTCTTTGGACAAGGTCCTACATTATGCTTCATATGTGAACAATGAAGGATCTAACCCAGAAGGTTATTTTTCTGTTCGCTATAGCCTCATGGGCTAGAGTTAGTGAAATAGTAGCCCTATCAAGAAATGAGGGCCACATTTAGTTCACAGAACTGGAAGAACTGAATCTCTTTCCTGATCCAGCCTTTCTTGCCAAGAACGAGCTACCCACTAAAAGATGGGGTCCCTGGAGAATCTGCCCTCTGAAGGAAGATGTCTCTCTAAGTCCAGTTGAGTGTCTAAAGGTCTATCTTCGTAGAACTTCAGACTTCAGGGAAGGACAGCTCTTCAAAGGAGAAACTTCAGGATCAAACTTATCCCTAAAACAACTGAGGGTGAAGCTCACCTACTTCATTCGCAGAGCGGATCCTGACAGTACACCCGCAGGTCATGATCCAAGAAAAATTGCTTCATCACTGAACTTTTTTCAGTATATGGACTTTGAGCGTCTTTGCTCATATACTGGATGGAAATCATCCAGAGTGTTCTACAAACACTACGCAAAGCAAGTCCACGAACTGAAGCATTATGGTGTGGTGGCAGGTAGTGTATTAAAACCTGTCGTCTAGTGCTGCAATGAACAGTTAATTGATTGGAACTATCAATTAGGGTGAAGAGTTGTTGACACTTCCAGTGCGATACCTTTTAAGTGAGTGTCACCATGGTGACACTAACACTGTTCAAAATCTCAGGTGTGGAATTATACAGATAACACTTGTGCCGTGTGTATATAGTACACAGTGTTGATACTATACAACATTTACAGAAATTATATTGAGAAAATTTATCAAAATTTTCAGTTCTAGAGTGGCACTCATCATTTCTTCCCTTCCAGGGAGGAAAATATTTCTGTATACGTTAAACTTATAATTCCCTTAACATGTTGCATTCGTTACACTCGTTATTCCATTTGGTAATAAATGTCTATTAGAGTGTAATTACGTCCTATTTCACCCTGCAATTAGCACATTAATTATGCCAGAGTTCTTTTACTTATTTATTCAAGTAAACCTCATATTATTGTATGCTTACAAACAATAGATATAGTTGACACTTAATTATTCCGACAATATATACAAACCGTTAGACCCTTTGTATATCTAGTGGATACTTATGTTTGTTCCTAAAATATATGCTAACCTTGAGGCCCCTTTTCTACTGTCTAGTATGACTTCCCTGCACGGAGGCAGGAAGCACTAACATTGTCTATGATTAGTGGTATTGATGGATAACGGTAACGTCATTTGTCTCAATGGTCCGGATGACCATAGAAAAAATTGTCCCAAGGTTAAGGCACCTATGAAAATCCACAGATACAGTACTTTCTAGTAATTCTCTGGTAAGCTTCCATCAGGACGACTTGGTTTAAGCCCAAAAAACGGATTTTGAGCTAAGCGAAAAATCTATTTTTGGGTGAGATAGCCTGAAGGACCCGTCCTCCCTTTCTATAGAAAAGACCTTGGCTGGATCCCTCCCGAAATTACTATATCTGTAGCACAATGCTCAATGCTACAAGGAATAAGCGCCATCTTGGATATGGCGCCATCTAGATACTCAATAGTAGTATGGGAGGAAGGGTAACCTTGATAGCGGCTCCCCTTCTATTTGCCACTCTTCCCCCTAGAGGCGAAAACGCTATTCGGGGTGAACATTGCTATGTGTGGTATCAAGATATACGTCCCCTGATTTATGCGATATCCTTATGAGAAATTTCAATGATATTTGCGCCAGGAGTTAGAATTCTGGAGACCTAAAGGTAAATTCTCTGGGAATATCACTGTAGTCAAATATCGCTTAGGAAGCTACTTAAAGGAACCTTCCATCAGGACGACATGTGTATCACACCTAAAAATAGATTTTTCGCTTCGCTCAAAATCCATAAAATAGCTTCATATTTCTATGCTATTACAACTAGGAAGGTCGTTCTATATCATGCATGAAGGTAAACTGAAGCACGTAGGCTAGGAAGCCTAGCACGGGCGAGGTTCGGTTACCTAAATCGCCGAAACTCTAAAGAATACAATCGACATAATATATAACTTCCTATTAGATATTTAACTGAATAGCTTCATAGATATTCATGCTATTATAGCCGGGAAAGTCGTTCAGCTAACTAAATAACACATACGTTATGAACGACAGCGCCCATGGTGCTAAAAATTATGCACTGGAAAGATCAAATACTCAACTTTCCAGAGGCAGAAGAGACTGGAGATTACATAATAAATCCACAAAGAATGAGCGTAAACGATAGAGCTACAGGGAAAAACACCGTGCGAAACCACTACAACAATAGGAATAAGCGCCATCTTGGATACAGCACCATCTAGATACTCAATAGTAGTACGGGAGGAAAGGTACCTTGATAACGGCTCCCCTTCTATTTTTGCCACTTTCCCCCTAGAAGTGAAAACACTATTCTGGGTGAAGATTGCTGTGTGTCGTATCAAGATATACGTCCCCTGATATCATGAGATATCCTTAAGAGAAATTTTAAGGATATTCACGCCAGGAGTTAGAATTCTGGAGACCTAACGGTTAATTATCTGGGAATATCACTGTAGCCAAATATCCCTTAGAAAGCTACCTATAGGAACCTTCCATCAGGACGACATAGCATGAGCCCAAGAAATTATCTTTTCATGGAGCTGTGCACTTTGCAGTTCCAGCTAGGGGTGGTTAATTGTTGTGCGTATGAGCACAGGAAACTACACGCGAGTCTGAGTTACGAGCTGAGAAGGAGAGAGAGCACTGTTGTTCCCACAGAGCCAACCTTGCTGTGTCGGTGAGGGATAAGTGTTTGTTTTTACTCAACAGGTGTTGTGCTAGAAAACTGTGTACTATATTCTTGAATGTAACGAAATGTAAAATCAGATTATTATACTACTTCTAGCTATTCAATTTGATCCATTTTTTCTCTTTTAAATTTTTTTTCGGTTTTCTTGACACTTCCCATGCACTGAAAACTATAAAAAACTTTCCTAAGAAGCCCTATAAATTCAGAAAGACTAAATACACTGGCAGCGTTTTCAATGGAGAAAAACATTCGAGAAAGTATCTAGGTTCCTGTGTGCGTCTTGCCGGTAGTGGGCTGTGAATGTTGTTTGATGTTTCAACACGCCTGCTTGTAAGACCTACGTTACAGAGAAGTTCTTTTTTAACACCAGAAATGCGCTAACACCCCTGACGTCGTGGGTTTTAGGCCTACGGTTAGGAGTGGGGTCTGATTAAAGAGCCTGTTTAATTACTTGCCTGATTCGATATCCTTTTTCTGTACAGCAGTTCATTTGAGATATATCCTCAGCGCCACAACAGGGCATAGTAACAGCTGATCTACGTCATCAGTTATAGAACTGAGAAAAAGGGCCCGAATCTAAGATACTCTACAGCAGAATTGGGAGTCTTAGCAATAAACTCAGGAACAAAGCTGAGGTCACTTGCCCCCATCCCCTTGAATAAATGATAGAGCTTACACGATCTGAATTATAAAGTTCAGATTGTGTAACTCGCTGACCCTCTTCACAGAGGCTAGTGCTAACAGGAAAACCATCTTCAAGGTTAGTGAAGTCACAGTCCGATGATTAACTGAGTGGTGCTCCTTTCAGGGGTCGTAGTACAAAAACTTCATTCCAAGGAGGAGGTCTGACTTCTGATTGAGGACATGCGCTCTTAAAACTTTGAATGGGGAGAGATAATTCCGTTAAGGAGGAAATGTTAACTCCATTCAGTCTGAGGGAAAGGCTCAAGTCTGAGTTGTAGCCTTTTGCACTGAGATTGAGCAAAGTTTTTCCTTTCTGAGGTACAGTGAAAACTCCACTATCACTATGATATTATTACTGAGAGGAGTGATACCCCTTCCATGACACCATCCATAAAAGACGGACCACATCAGCTGGTAGATGATGAAAGATGACTCCTGGAGGTATCCTGCCACCCTCCTCGCAAATGGGTGCGAAAAGCCTAGTGTTGTGAGGAGTTGCTGGATAACCTCCAAGAGTGAAGCCTTAGCGAAGCTACTACTTTGTGGAAAATCTTTATGTGTGGTTGTCTGAGTAAATCAGAAAGTGGAGGGAGCTCCCTCAGTGTGATTCTGAAAGCAGATGAAGAAGGTCTGGAAACCCTTCTGCATGCTGCCCAATCAGAGCTACTAGGATCATTGAGAGATCTTGTGCTACCATTACCTTGTTCAGAAGCCTCCTTACTAGAGAGAAGGCAGGGGAATGCATAGACGTCCATATTGTCCCACAGGTGTTAGAAGGTATCTTGCCAGACTACCTGTGGATCTGATACTAGGGAGCAGTATATCGGAAGTTTCCTTTTGAGGGACATTGCAAACAGGTTGATAATTGGCGGACCTCACATACTTTATTGGCTATCTGATGTTTCAAAAACCACTTGGAGGCAACTATCTGAATCTTCCTGCTCAAATTGTCCGCCAGAATGAATCTTCTATCGAGCTGTCTTCTGTCAATATTATTATTTCCACAGCTAGACGGCACAGGGGCTGTGACTACGTACCGCTGTATTTGTTAATATATGCCACTATGGTGGTATTGTTGCTCATCAGCACCACGGTGTGACCTGAAAGGAGCTGATGAAATTGTTTAAGGGCCAGAAAGGCTGCACTCTTTTCCAGGAGGTTTATGTGGCACTGTCTCTTGAGCTCGTATTAGAGCCCAGGGACAGTGTGGTGCAACATGTGACCCCCCACCCTTCTTTTGACGAATCTGTGGAGAGCATCAATTCTGGGGAAGTAGAGAGAAGGTCTACTCCCCTGAGCAGATTAGTGCCTGACACCCACCAACTTAGGTCTCTCTTCTGCTCTGACCCTATCGGAACCGGGATGTTAGGAGGGTCTTTGTGCTGATACTAAAAGGTCTTCAGCTGCTACTGAATAGAGCGTATTCACAGATGACCATTGGGTACCAGTCTATCCAAGGAGGAAAGGTGTCCCAGCAGTCTTAGCCACCGATGCACTGGTAGTGTGTTCTGTGACAGAAATGGGCGAGCTGAATGTTTTATCCTCTCTATTCTTTCTTTGGACAGAAAGATTTTGCCCCGTTTGTGTAGCTGCATCTTGAAAAGGGGTTGATCACACAGATTAAAGGCTGAGAGGTCTATGACTGGTCTCCGACCTCGAGACACCTTAATTACAGGAAAGGGTCAACTGTAGAAGCCTGGGGACTAATCTTTGACCTTTTGGAGGGCAGCTCTCTCCAACATGGTCTGGGCATTGGCCTCAGGGGTATATTCCTTCGTGGATCCTCTTGCTTAGGAACTCAACATCGATGAAGGTATGGTCAGAGGAGGGAGAGAAAGAGAGACAGTGAATGGGACGTGGTAAGTGGCTCTGAGGATGGAGACCGACCAAGGTTTGGTCTTGTGGAACATCCACCTCAGCCACATACTCTGTAGGCCTCCCCCCACTAGTGGACTGGTATGGGGAATACCCCCCTAGAGGGAACAGCCACATCCTCTCTGTGCTCCTCTACCCTTGTTGAAGCGTCTCGATCAAAAAGGGTGCTTGGATCTCTGGTCTTTTGACACAGCCTGTTTCGAGAGTTGCGAACCTTTCCTATATCCCCGGCGCTTGACCATGGATGATTGCTGTGGCGCTGGTGCTGAGAAGTAAAGGCGAGATGTCATTGATCGATGGAGAAGAGAGTCTTGACTCGAAGTCCTCCATATCTTTGTAACTGCCTCGATGTCCTCCATGTTGAAGAGGGATGGACCTTCTATCAGGGAGTTGCAAATTTTGAGACTACAGAATCCTGTTGTCTCAGAACCCAGTTGATCCGCTGATTGATGATATTGTGTGTTAAGAACTCCATTGTCCTGGCATTAGACAAATGGAATGCAGACATTGTCTCACTCTTTTGTTTTGGTGAGGTCCTCGTTCTTGAAGAGGTAACCCACAGATCCCAAACAGTAATCCAACTAAGAAACGGATTGAAAAGAGCAGTTCACAACCCATTCCATGTTCACAGCATCGGCTACAGAGAAAGTCATCGGCAACAAGGCGAGCTTGTCCAGTGACATATCCTGGGTCAGACCCAGAATCACTGTATCTAAGAGAAGTAGAGAGGGATACTATGTTTTTATACTTCCTCTCCTGGACATACGGCGTAGGAAGTACTGTAAACACAATGAGTTTACTGACCTGAGGGACTGTGATGCTCCTGCCACTTGAGTTTAAGCCTTATTCTTGGCAGTCTTGACTCTCCTAGACCAAGGCAAGACTATCTTAGTTTGGTGGGCCTGGGAGTGTCCTTGCCCTCAGCTGGAACTTGATCTGGCTTCCCCAAAGAGTTAATCTTCGTAATGCACAACAGAACTTGCAGGAAAACGTGGTTGGAGTCTCTCTGCTGCAAGGGGGATATCTTCCGGCTGGTGGACTCAGGCAGCGCCCCATCCGAATGTTCTCATCCATCATCAAACGGTTATTCCTCTCCCGAGCTGATATCCTTAGGAGCCCAGGGAGGGTCAAGGTTGTCATTGTTTCACCTGGAAGAGGAGTTAGCTCTTGGAAGAAGGCCGCTATGCTCTGGTCTAACGGAGATGGGCACGTACTCTGGAAAACTTTCCCTTTGAGCTGGGTGTTCGGAAGTCGAGCTCCAGTTCTTAGGGATGGTCTTTGTGTCCTTCCTTTTCTGCAGACGGATATCAAAGTCCCCGAGAAGAGATGAACTCTTTCCTCTCAGATTCCTTTGGCCTTGTACCTCCAGAAGGATTGTAAGGAGCTGGAACTTCGACCATTGGAATGACCTGATCCTCACGGTCAATATCTATAGGTGAGAGGCTATAGTTGTCCGTAAAGGAGACCTCCCTGGGAGATCTAGAGCCTCTAATAGTCTTTGGGTGCAACAAATTCCCAGGAGGAGGACAGGGTGCCAGCTGACCTCACTTCCTCTATGCGGCTTGAAGGGAATACATTAATGCCTAGCCTTTCCCACTCAGGATACTAACTGGTGTTGGAGGCCTCGATGCTCTGGTATCGTTGCTACCTTGGAGGACCATTAAGGGGAAGGAAGGTGAGGCACAGAACTTCTATGCCTCGGGTCAACGGGAGGACCACTCCTCTCCATGTTACTAGAATCTCCAGTTGGCTGGAAGGGGTACGAGAGGCTACAACTGGAGGGTTATGTGTCAGTCTTGAGACCACCTGCCATACTGCTTGCACCAGATCAGCTAACCATGGTGCGTCTCTCGAGAAGATGAATGCACTTTTAAGCTTAAGCATAGTGCCTAGAAAGAGTAGAGCATGACTAGAAAAACCACCGTGTCCTTTTCCGTGCTCTGCTTCCCTAGGAAGGCAAGTGTGCTCAGCCTGTCTATGTGCATTTGTACCCTTGTCACCTACTGAAGCATAGTGAAAAGATAGAATGGTAAATGTTTCTCAAGTAGCATTACCAAGAGAGTATGATTGCCATCCCCTTTACTGATGAGGGGGATGAGGAGGGCGCTGGCGAGGTTCACACCTGTGGCAGCGCATACAGGTAAAGTTAGGTTTACCTTTTACTCTTGTCTTGGGACCTATATGTAGCACGCTAGCGAGGTAGCGCTCACCTTTGGAGCATGCGAGGTGTACACCCTGGATGCAGGAAAGCTAGCAACCATTGTGTAGTGCGTGAAAATAAAGCTTTGGGGGCTAGAAAGTGAGGGATGGCAAACTCTCCAAGGTGAGCTTGGCGTGCAGTTGGCAGAGCGTGTAGACCTTTGTCAGGCAGAAGAGCTCATCCGGCCACCTTACTAGGTGGTTGAGTGCGCAACAGCACACAAGTCTCGTTCGCTAGACCAGAATCAGGAGAAAAGCACTCCTGCTCGTTCTTTCTAAGGTGATAGATGAGGAGCCATACTCTCCCCTACGCATGCAGATGTATTCATGACAGGGGTCGAGTAAGGCTGGGCTAGTGATACACGCTGGCGTGCAGACAGAACACCAGGTTCTCCCTCGTGAGAGGTCGAAACCTAGGGTCCAAGTTTCGTAAAACTAGATCCTGTAAATCGGCGAGTGCTTTACAGTGTCCTATGGACACGACAGTGAGTAGCGGGAGCTACGAGCAGGTCACTAACCCCATTGTCGTCTAGCCGAAAGAAGCAACGCTCTGAGCTACAGCAAGGTACGGACAAGTACAGTACAGGCTTGCAAATGCTCTGGGGGAGCCGAGCACTCTTGCAAATGTTGTCTTTCCTAGGAATGGGAAGGTTGCTCAACACCTGAAGTCTGACCTGCGGGGGTTAGAATTGAAATCAACCACTGAGGGGGCATCTTTGCGCTCCTGCTGTGTTCCCTGTTGCAGAACCTCGAGAAGCCGTTCCTTGCATGGGGAATCCGTGAGATCAAAGGAAGGCCAAAGCTTACGCACAGCATCTGCAGAAACTACCGAAGGATGTCCTGGGGTTCACAGAGCCATCACTCATGCTCGACCATCAAAATGGCAACAACGAGCCGACGGAGTCAGACGGTGAGGTTTCTTTGCCTTCAAGAATAACCCCGAAGGGAAGGAATCCCTTTTTGCTTTCTTCTTCCACCCCCTTACAGTATCATTGCCAGTGGAAGGGCAGCCACTCCCCACACTCAGCGCAAAGAGATGCCTTCAAATAGGTATGATACCTGTACACAGTCTGTAAGGATCAGTCTCTGCAACTGAAATAAAAGTACTGCTATGGCGCCCTTCTATGTCAGAACATATCCTCATAATCATTCCTCATGTCAAGCACACCTGAAAAGAGAAAGGTAAAGCTTTAAGCTTTAGCCCAGTTGTTTATTATCAAGTTTGGGGGAGAGAATGATGTGTGTTCTCTTACGAGGCGAAATGATAAAAGACGTATTATTACTAGTGTGAGTATGAGCGGAGTGACAGGTCTAACCCTCGTTCCCCCTGAAACTAGTGGTGGGTAGTTACATCTCACTTAAAACTCTTTTGGCTGGTTTAAGCTGTCACCGAAATATATTGTGACGGTGCCGAGTGAGGGTTGTGAACTCAAAGGCAGGATGCAATCAACTGAGTTGTTTATTAAGGAACACTCTTCTTTATATACAAAACCTCAAGGCAACAGGACATAACATGTTCGAGAGACAGACAATGTTCAGAGCAAAACCGGAGACATGATCATTCAGGTTCTTTTTAGTGCGAGGGAAGAGCGCAGATACAAGCATAATATATACAAAATAATTATGTACAAATGTGTGACACACGGTTGGTACATGGCTCCCCCCCTAAAAATGACATACTGTACATGTTAAATAGGGCGCCCTGATCTAGAGAGGCAAACTGTAGACGGGTCATCTGGCAGAATATAAGCAGGTTTTAGACGATCAATGGAGACCCAGTCTTCTTTGCCCCGAATGTTTAGTAGGAATGCTTTCGGACTGCGTCGGATCACAAGGAAAGGGCCCGTGTAAGGGGGCGTTAGTGGTGGCTTGCTAGTGTCATTGCGCAAGAAGACGTGCGTTGCAGAGTGCAAGTCCGTTGGTATGTGATGCTTCGCTGGGGCTTGTAAGTCTGGCGGCATGGAGTAAATTTTCCCACGACGTGACGTATGCGCTGGAGATCATCGGAGGTTGTAGAAGGAAAAATTCGGCAGGGACGACCAACGGGTCGCCATACACCATTTCAGCTGCCGAGACGTCGGGGGCGTCTTTAGGAGTGGTCCTTAGTCCCAGGAGGACCCAGGGAAGCTGAGTAAACCAGTTGCAATCCTTGCAGCGGGACATCAAAGCTGCTTTGAGGGTGCGATGAAAACGTTCAACCATTCCATTGGCAGCGGGTTGTAGGCCGTTGTCTGATGTAGGGTGATGCCCAGGAGATTCGCTAATGACGTCCACAATTGTGAGGGGAAAGTGGTTCCCCTGTCAGAAGTAATATGCTCAGGGATACCGCATCTTGAAATCCATCCAGAGAGTAAGGCAGATGTACATGAGGCGGACGTTGCAGTTTCCATGGGAATGGCTTCAGGCCAACGAGTGGAGCGGTCGATGACGGTAAACAGGTAACGATGTCTTTGTGATGTGGGAAGGGGGCCTACAACGTCGACGTGAATGTGTGCGAAACGACGCTGAGGTTGAGGAAAGGTGCCCACTCCTGAATCCGTGTGTCGATGTACTTTGGAAGTTTGGCCAGAAGTACAGGCGCGGACCCAATCCTTAGCATCCTTAGAAATGCCGTGCCAAATGAACTTTGCCTTCAGCAGCTGTGCAGTAGAACGGCACGAGGGATGTGAAAGGCCGTGAATGAAATCAAACACCTGTCGGCGCATGGGAGCAGGAATCCAAGGTCGCGGTCTGCCAGTACTGACGTCACAGAGGAGTGTGGTGTTGGAGTCTTCGAGGGGAAAATCTTCCCAACGGAGGGACGTGCAGGATGTCTTACAAGCTTCATACTCTGGATCCTGTCGTTGGGCTTCAGCCAGGGCGTTGTAATCCAATCCCAGTTGAACGGCAGCCAACGTGTTTCTTGACAGGGCATCGGCAACGGGATTCATTTTCCCAGGGACGTATTGGAGGGTGCAATTGTATTCAGCCACGGCGGAGAGATGTCGGCGTTGACGGACGGACCAGGCGTCAGACTGTCGAGTGAAGGCGTGCACCAGAGGCATGTTGTCTGTGCGAATGAAGAAGGGCGTACCTTCTAAGAAATGGCGAAAGTGACGGACAGCCAAGTGCACCGCCAGCAATTCTCGATCGAAGGTAGAATAACCCGATTCTGCCTTGGACAGTTTTCTGCTGAAGAAGGCCAATGGGTGGGGTGAGCCTTTGACCACCTGCTCGAGTACTGCACCAATAGCGACGTCGCTGGCATCGGTGGAGAGAAGGAGAGGGGTGTGTGGGATAGGAAAAGTGAGAGCCGCAGCAGTTGCAATCAACTGAGTTGTTTATTAAGGATTACTCTTCTTTATATACAAAACCTCAAGGCAACAGGACATAACATGTTCGAGAGACAGACAATGTTCAGAGCAAAAACGGAGACATGATCATTCAGGTTCTTTTTAGTTCGAGGGAAGAGCGCAGATACAAGCATAATATATACAAAATAATTATGTACAATTGTGTGACACACGGTTGGTACAATATCTCCACTGTAAAATGAGGAAGGGTTTGTATATCGTGCCTGATTAATTCATAACTGTATTTGTTTTTAATATTGGAATATACAGTAAAATTACAGATCTTATTCTATTTATCATGTTGATGATGGAAGCTTAGGGCATAAACGTGTGTTTCATTTATTTAGGTTGAAAATGGGAAATATAAGCCAAGTACATGTTTAAACAGTGCCTAGACCACAAAGCTACAACTCACTCCTTTTTTAAGTGTGTATTCACCCTTGTTAAGTTTGTATAATTGATAATTAATGCCAAAAAACTAACCCAAGGGGATAACCCTTGCCAGAACAGAGAAACAACGAGGTAATGTTTAATCACTAGCAAAGCAAGCTAAGGCAAAGCAAAGCCCAATAAATCATCAGCTCAATCAATTAAAGAGGTATTTGTAATACGACGAACAATTCCACAGAAAATGGGAAGAAAAAATAAGTTTTTCTATGAAGTCTAGGCAAACAAAAGCTCCAGTGCTTTGACTGCGATTAATTATGGTAACTTTTTTATTACGATGAATGAGTTTAAGATGATGACTAGCGGAATAAAGCATAAAAAATAATTTAGATATCATACAATTAGACTGGTTTACTTTACATTATATTATAAGGTGTTTCAAATGTAGTTGATGATGATACCCAGTGTAAACCAATACCTTTTCAATTTTGGTAGTCGACCCAACATAACTCAAAAGCTATGACTTTTGTTATGTATTTTGTACTGTAATACCACATGTACTACGGGTATTAAGAGTAATGTTGCACAGTATTGCATTACTAAAACATATTTCGGCATAGTTTATAAGTGTAGTAGTGTATGTTATAAAGGATTTAATCCTTTGTTAGTTATCGCAAAGTTAAGATGTGATTCTTCTTACTTTTGTATAGCAATAGGATCCAGTCTTTTTAAGAGTAATGCTCTTTTATTGTTCAGTATGTTTGTGTACAAATTTTGTTTACATATTCTCTCGAGAGAGTCACAAGTCAGAGAGTAGAGCTGTAATGTAAGCTTTTAAGTATTAAACGTATTTTGATAAGATGTCTCTGATTATATCCTACCAAGACGAGTCGGCGAAGGTGCAGGGATAAAAGGATTCATTCTCAACTAATGAACTATTATTATTCCAGGTGAGTGAGCTAATATCAAGTAATTATGATGTAGTACATACATTAACTGGCGACAGTCAAGACGAAACCCATGCAGAAAAGCACTAGCAGAAGAAGAGCCAACTAGACGATGTAACCCCATGCAGCAGGGATACAGCCCAATCAGAGACTAGAGCTCAGTTTAAGATCAAGAACGAAGCAAACATCATATATTATTAAGTAAGTAAGGTAAGATTGAAATTTGTTACCAGTAGACATTAGATGGTGAGTATTTACCGTAAACCAATGATAGTTTACATAAAACAAAAAGTGTAGAACTACTAGAGTTGGTTGTACAAACACAAAAAAAAAGGTGCAATTAACATAGGAATTAGGTTAGAATTAACGGTAACGTTGTTTAGGTATGTACAAGTTAATTTTGTAGTTTTCCTTTGCCTAACCTAATTCTGGCAAGAAGTCAAAATGCCCCTGGATATCGAACATCCTTAAACGTTCAGCATTGTTGCTGAACCCAATTTTGTTGCAACACTATTTCAACAGTGGTGTGAGGAATTTAAGATTTATATAGAAGCATTAGGAAGTACGAAAGATGCACAGAAGGTGTTATTACTGCACACAGCTGGTAGAGAGGTATGGGAAGTGTTTAAGACATTACAACCTAAAGATGACTCTAGTGAAGCTGCAATTAAGGCTCTTACCACATATTTTACCACTCAGATCAATAAATTTTTTGAAAGGTATCAATTTTAAAGCACAGGCGTATCGGAAAGATTATGAAAGTCTAGATGCATTTGTGACTAGACTTAAGAATTTAGCTGTTTCTTGATAATTTCTAGAGTTAGAAAATATTATCATAGATCAAGTTTTTTTCCATTGCACATCACAAGAGCTAAGGAACAAATTACTGCAAGATAAAGATTTAACACTAAAGAAGGTATTGATTATAGGGAGAGATTTAGAAACATCAATTAGAAAAAGTAGAATAATAATTAATTCTACAACCAATAGAATGGAAAATTCTAAAAATATCAGGATAAGCTCAAAGTTGAAATACAATGAGAATCAGAGAAAAATACTTCAAAGTCTAGTCATACGAGATTGCCAAACTTTAATGTTCACAAATATCACTATCAGACCTATACGCAGAAGCAACAGGAAAAACCCAAATGCTATGAAGCAAGGAAATGCCCTGCTATAAAACAGATATGCCAGAATTTTAGAAAGGTGGGCCATTTTTCAAGTGATTGTAGATACCATAAACAGTATGCAAAGAAAATAAATACATCAGTTGAAACTATAGGCCAAGAGAATAATGCAGAAAATGTTCATGATACTCAGGATGGGTCAGAGACTGATTTTGCGTTTTGCATTAATTCTGTCAAGAAAGAGGAGAATAAACATATATTGGTAGAAGTGATCATAAATGGTAAGCCATTGTAGAGATTGTGCAATAAGTGCAATGGATGGTGCAACCAGTGACTTTAGCCTTTTGGAAGTATTGTAAACGTTGTAGAGGCTGTGCAATAAGTGCAATGGATGCTGCAACGAGATATTTTAGCATTTTTGAGGCATTGTAATTGTAGTACAAGTTGACACAACGGCTGATCTTTCAATTTTGGCTGAGAATACAGCCAAAACCATTCCTAATTTGTTATTAAAAGGTACAAATAAAGCTTTGAAAAGTTATAATGGTTTTGATATTCAGGTAATAGGTGCTTCGAATGTAGAATTACAGTATAAAGATTAGAATTTAGATAGAATGCCATTAATGGTAGTCAAAGTTAAAGGACAAAATTTACTAGGTTTGTATTGGTTACAGTATTTGAAATTAGATTGGCCTAGTATTTTCAAGGTTACAGGTACTCAAAATGAACACAAGAATTAAGTGTCTATGGATAATATTTTATCAGAGTTTCAAGACGTGTTTGATGATAAAAATGGCACAGTAAAGTACGCAAAGGCAATTTTAGTTTTTAAATCGGATAGTACTCCTAGATTTTTTGCTCCAATACCAGAACCATATGCAAAGAAAAGCTCAGTTGAAACAAATCAAATCGTTAGAAAGTGAAGGTTCTTGGGGAAAAGGTTACTTAATCAGACTGGGGTACATCATTAGTTCCTATTGTGAAGGAGAATGGTTAGGTTAGGTTATGTGGAGATTACAAGGTAACGTTGAAATTACAGCTTCAGGTAGCTCAATATCCATTACCGAACCCGAAAGACATGCTTGCAACTATGTCAGGAAGGACTACATTTTCTAAGTTAGATCTTAGACAAGCATTTCGACAGCTTCCCATGGATGAATATTCAAAAGAACTTTTTGGGCTCGGCCATGTCGTCCTGATAGAAGGTTCCTCTAGGTAGCTTTCTCAAGGATATTTGCTACAGTGATACTCCTAGAGAATTAACAGTAGGTCTCCAGAATTCTAACTCTTGGTGCAAATATCCTTAATATATCCCTAAGGATATCGCATAATATCAGGGGACGTATTTTTAGATACGACACAGCAATCTTCACCCCGAATAGATTTAACTCTTTGAGGGGGAAGAGTGGCGAACGAAAGGGGAGCCGTTATCAAGGTACCCGGTGGACCCCCTCCCTGTACTACTACGGCCCATCATACCTTTCAACTATAGCATTGAAGCTAAGTGCGCTCCCACGTTTCTCTCGGTGTTGTTACGGTTTATTGGATTATTATCATGCAATCTCCAGCATCTTCATCCTCTGGAAAGTTGAGCATTTGATCTTTCCTGTGTATAATTTACAGCTCCCTTCTCACAGTTGAATTCGCATAATTTAAGAGTGTTAAGTGGAGCGCAGCCAACCCCGGAGGCAGCCATTTTGAGACCGCTGTTACACATCATGACACGGATTTTGAGCAAAGTGAAAAATCTTTTTTTGAATGAGATAGCCATGTCGTCCTAATGGAAAGTTCTTTTAGGTAGCTTTCTAAGGGATATTTTCTACAGTGATACTCCCAGAGAGTTAACCATAGGTCTTCAGAATTCTAACTCTTGGCGCGAGTATCCTTAATATAGCTTTAAGGATATCGCATAATATCAAGGTACGTATTTTTTGATGCGACACATAGCAATCTTCACCCCGAATAGATTTAACTCTTTGAGGGGATGAGTGGCAAACAAAAGTGGAGCCGTTATCAAGGTACCCGGTACTACTACTGCCCATTATTCCTAGTTGCATTTAAGCAGGAATAGCCGCAGATAGAGTAGTTTCGGGTGGGGTCATTTTTTAAGAAAGAAGGGTGGGTCCATCAGGACGACATGGCTATCTCACCCGAAAATAGATTTTTAACTTTGCTCAAAATCTGTTTTTTGGGATTGGCCATGTTGCCCTGATGGGAGCTTACCAGAGAATTATCTTGAAAGTACTATATCTGTGGGTTTGTATAAGTGCCTTTACTTTGAATGAGATCCTTATATGGTCTCCTAGACCTTTATATATGACATTACCATTATTTGTCATATCCACTGAGTTTGTAACTAACTTGAGCTTCCTGCCCCCAGCAGGGAAATTGTCGACTTCGACTATAAGGATTCAAAGTTTGTATTTCCGTAGGAACACAAGGGAAATTTCTTTCGAGATTACCTGGTTGTTCTTTGGAAATCATTACTAATGAGGTACCTATTTAAGGAAAATAGAAACACTCTGGAATCTTTTATTTTATTACTGAGGATAAAAGAAAACGCAGATACATTTTTTGTTTTTTATTTTCATAAGCAGAACAAAATGATAATAATGTATCCTGAGAAGGAATCTAGCCTGCATATATAACCATAATGGTTATATATATATTTTTAACCTGTAAGGGAAGAATATACATATATTCATTCCTTTGTTAAAATGCCACTCAATAATGTGAAGCTAATTTGTTTAGTTCCACTTAGATGTTGGATATGCTTCAACACTGTTTACAAATTTTCACACAGCACTATTGTTATTAGTTAGATTCTGCACCTATATAGAACAGTCCATAAATCACCATAGTGATTTTCACTAGAAGGTATTACACTCGAGGGTGCTAACACCTATTCACCCGATACACTGTTGAGTCCCAAAATAGTCCACTGTTCATCACAGCACTAGATGGCAGGTTTTATGACACTATCTGCCGCCACCACAAAGTGTTTTATCTCGTGTACTTGCTTCAAATAATGTTTATAGAAGACTCTGGATGATTTCCACCCTGTATATGAGCGGAGCCTATCAAAGTCCATATGATGAAAGAAGTTCAACGAAGAAGCAACTTTTCTTGGATCCTGACCTGTGGGTGTACTGTCAGGATACGGTCTGTGAATAAAGTAGGTGAGTTTCGCCTTCAGTTGTTTTAGGGATAAATTTGATCCTGACGTTTCGCCTCGGAAGAGCTGTTCCTCCTTGAAGTCTGGAGTTCTTCGAAGATAGACCTTAAGACACACTACTGGACATAGAGAGACATCTTCCTTCAGAGGGCAGATTTTCCAAGGACCACACCTTTTGGTGGGCAGCTCGTTTTTGGCGAGAAAGGTAGGATCAGGGAAAAGGTTCAGTTCTCCCGTTTCTGTGAACTGAATATGGCCTTCATTCCTAGATAAGGCCACTATTTCACTAACTCTAGCCCCTGAGGCTATACCAAACACAAATATCACTTTCTGTGTCAGATCCTTTAGGGTGCAATCCTCATTGTTCATATTCGAAGCGTAATGCAAGACTTTGTCCAATGACCATGATATGGGCTTTGGAGGAGTTTCTGGTTTGAGTCTAGTGCATGCTTTCGGTATCTTATTGAAGATTTCACTTGAAAGGTCCACCTGAAAGGAGTAAAGAAGAGGTCTACTCAAAGCCGACTTACACAGAGTTATTGTGGTGGAAGCCAGGCCTTGTTTGTGTAGGTGGATGAAGAAGGAGAGACAGAAATCTATTGATATTTCTGTTGGTTTCCTTGCTTTCACAAAGGAAACCCACTTCTTCCAAGAAGATTCATATTGTCTCCTAGTTGAGCTTGACTTGTATTCTTCTTTAAAGTCGATCTTGTCTATTGAGATCCTAAACCTTTTCATAGCTGCTAGGGCAAGAAAACCATGAGATGTAGGTAGTTGGTTCTCAAAGATGAAGCGTAGAGAGTCGACTTCTTAACCAGATGGGATATTACTGGGTTCGGCAGAGGAAACAGCTTCAGTTTCAATTCTAGAACTAGAGGGAACCAAATGCTTCTGGGCCATTTCGGGGCCACTACTTCTGCTGTTCCTCTGAAGGATCTTGACTTGTTGAGGACCTTCAGCAGGAGAGTGGTTGGTGGGAACAGGTAGATTCGATTCCATCTGTTTCAGTCGAGACACATGGCATCTGTCGCTTCTGCTTGAGGGTCCTTGTAAGGGGCTACATATCAAGGTAGTTTCTTGTTGTCGCTCGCTGTGAAGAGGTCGATCTGCATTTCTGGGACTTTTTCCAAGATGAAAGAGAATGAGTCTGCATTTAGGGACCATTCTGTCTCTATCTGCTTTCGCCTGGATAGAGCATCTGCTGTCACATTGCAGAACCCTTGCAGGTGAACTGCTGATAAGTGCCATCTTCTTTTCCTTGCTAAGTAGAAGATGGGTAGCATCACGTGATTGATGTGAGGTGATCTCGAGCCTTGTCGGTTTAGATATCTTACTATGGAATGAGATTTTACTTGATCTTTTGTGCTTGAATTGGTCACAATTATATAATAGTGTAGATCCTGTCGTCCCTTTGAATGAGAATCTAGTCAACATAATTGATAGGCGTATCCCTTCTCGTGTGCTAAGGTACCGAGTGAAGGACAAACCGTGGTTCAATGATGATTGTAGACGTGCTTAACTGGAGAAGCAGGAGGCCTATCAACTTTGGAAGGGTAACAGATCAGATTGGACCTGGAACAACTATACTCAGCTTCGAGCTTTTGCTCAGAGAGTTTATGCCTCAACTGAAAAGGAGTACAATTTAACCATAAAAGAAACTCTTTCTGGTACAACTCAGTAACATAAATGATGGTCTACCCTTAAATTTGCACTCTTTGGTGTGGATGCAACAGTTCCTCCTTTATTTAAACCAGATGGCTCAGTCACTCACTGTCCAAAGGAAAAGGCAACACTTTTGGCTGATGTTTTTGACAGTAAACAGAGTAATGAAAAACTTGAACTTCCTCATTCCTGTTTTCCTGAGGCTAAACTAACTAGTTTAGCTTTTCGATCTCGTGAGATTAAAGCTCTGTTGGTGGACCTTGATGCTTATGGAGGTGTAGACCCAAATGGTATTTTTCCTTTGTTTTTTATAAAGACAGCAAATTTCTTAGCTCCAAAGTTATCTGTTATTTTGCACAAGTTAGCAAGAAGAGGAGCTTTTAGCACTAGTTGGAGAATTGGTAATGTTACTTCTCTATGTAAATGTGTTTGTGGTAGCTCAAGTCCCGCTGATTACCGCCCAATTTCCATAACTCCCATATTATCTAAAGTTTTTGAACGTCTTCTGGCAAAACGTCTTAATAGGTTTGCTGAAGGTAATCATCTACTTCCTAGTTTGCAATTTGGTTTTCGTAAAGGCCTTGGAGCATGTGATGCCCTTCTCACAATCTCCTATGCTGTACAGAAATCCCTTGATTGTGGTCGGGAAGTTCGTATGATTGGCCTTGATTTTAGTGCTGCCTTTGACCGTGTTAATCATGAGGCCCTTGTTTTCAAACTGATACAGTTGGGAGTGGGTGGGTCGTTTCTTAGCATTATTATTGATTTTTTAAGTAATAGATCTCAAAGAGTTGTTGTTGATGGGCACCATAGTGATTATAGGAATGTGATATCCGGTGTTCCACAGGGTAGTGTTCTTGGCCCATTACTTTTCATACTATATACACATGACATGTGGTTTGGCCTAGAAAACAAGCTTGTTGCATATTCAGATGATGCTACTCTCTTTGCATCAATTCCATCCCCTGAATGTAGATCTAGGGTTGGTGAATCCCTTAATAGAGATTTAGCTAGAATTAGTGCATGGTGCAAATTATGGGGTATGGAGTTGAATCCTAACAAAACTCAAAGTATGATTGTAAGTAGGTCAAGGACGGTGGCTCCTCAACATCCGGATCTCAGCATTGATAATGTTTCTTTAAATATATATGACTCTTTCAAAATTTTAGGTGTTATTCTCGACAGTAAATTTACTTTTGAGAAACATATAAGGTCTGTGTCTTCTTCAATTGCACAAAAAATAGGCTTATTGAGAAAGTCTTTCAAGATTTTCCGTGATCAATCTTTTCTGAAGAAGTGTTTTAATTCATTCATTCTACCTTGTTTTGAGTATTGTTCTCCTGTCTGGTGTTCAGCTGCTGATTCTCATCCTAATTTGTTGGACAGAAACTTACGGTCTATTAAATTTCTTATTCCTGATCTAGATATTAATCTCTGGCACCGTCGTTCAATTAGTTCATTATGCATGTTGCATATGATTTTTCATAATTCTGAGCATCCTTTACATTCAGATCTCCCTGGACAATTCTATCCTGTTCGTAATACTAGGCAGGCAGTTAATTCTAATAGCCAGGCCTTCTCCATCACGAGGCTCAATACTACGCAGTTCTCTAGAAGTTTTATTCCAGCTGTGACCAAGTTGTAGAATGATATTCCTAATCGGGTGGTTGAATCAGTAGAACTTCAAAAGTTCAAAGTTGGAGCAAATGCTTTTTTGTTGACCAGGCGGACGCGAGTGTTTTTATAGTTTATTTAGGAGATATTTGTTTTTGATGTTGTTAATAGTTTAAATATGACATGTCTGTTTTGACGTTGTTACTTATTTTAGACTGATTTATTGTTAATTTGTTCTCTTCATTTATTTATTTCCTTATTTCCTTTCCTCACTGGGCTATTTTTCCCTGTTGGAGCCCCTGGGCTTATAGCATCTTGCTTTTCCAACTAGGGTTGTAGCTTGGATAGTAATAATAATAATAATAATAATAATAATAATAATAATAATAATATCACCTCGTTGTCCAAGACCAGTCTGATGTGGACTGATCTGAGAGGGGATAGTTTCTTCAACGTTAGGAAGACTGCCATAGCCTCCAAGATGTTGATGTGAAAGGTTTTTAACTAGTGCAACCAATTCCCCTGCACTTTCTTTTGTTAGGAATGGCCTCCTCATCCTTCCAGGGAGGCATCTGTGTGTATTACCACTGATGGTTGAGGTGGTTGTTAGGGAATTGTTTGTGCTAGGCTCTTGGCTATTGACCACGGCTTTAGTAGCATACGCAATCTGTTCGCTGTCAACCTTTGTTGATCTCTTCGAGCGTTGTATCTTCTCCAGACTCCTGACGCATCTTTTAACTGTGCTTTTAGCACTGGGTCTGTCACTGCTGCGAACTGGAGAGAACCCAATACTCTTTCCTGTTGGCGTCTTGAAAGCCTCTTAGGTTTCAATAGTCTCTTGACAGATCCAGCTATCTCTCTCCTCTTCTTCGGGGGAATGGAGAGACGGTGTGACTGCAAGTTCCAATGGATTCCTAACCCTTGGAACTTCTGAGCTGGAGCAAGGCGAGACTTCTTGCGATTAATCTTGAAGCCTAGGTGTTCCAGGAACTGGATCACCTTTCCAGCTGCTTGTAGACAAGTTGTCTTGGATGCTGCCCACACCAGCCAGTCGTCCAGGTATGCTACTACCCGAATTCCTTCTAAACGTAGTTGTTGGATGATTGTATCGGCAAGTTTTGTGAATATCCTTGGAGCTATGTTTAGCTGAAAGGGCATGGCTGTGAAGACATACTTCATCTTCTGTAGCCTGAATCCTATGTGGGAGGAGAGGGGGCAGCTGACTGGTAGGTGCCAATAAGCATCTGCCAGGTCTATTGAGACTGTGTACGCCCTTTTTAGTAGAAGGGTCCTTATGTGTTGTAAGGTAAGCATCCGGAATTTGTTGTTTTCAATGAACTTGTTGAGTGGAGACAAGTCTAGAATGACTCTGAGTTTGTCCGAGTCCTTCTCGGGAACATAAAACAGCCTTCCCTGGAATTTGATGGACCTTGCTTTTCTTATTACCTTTTTGTTCAAGAGCTCTGAGGTATATTGTTCCAATAAGGGGGTGGAGTGTTGGAAGAATTGTGGATAAGGGGGTGGAATTTTCTTCCATTTCCAACCGAGTCCATTCATGATTAGGCTGGGGGCCCGGGGATCGAAGGTCCAATGATCCCGAAAGTGGAAGAGTCTCCCTCCTACCTGGAGCCTCTCATTGCTGAGAGGTTCCTGAGGATTTATTTCCGTGACCGCGTCCTCCTCTACCCTTCGAGGGGTTTCTTGAGGAACCTCTTTTTGAGCCTCTACCTTTGTAGGGGTGACAGGTAGTTGTGTGCCTCTCAAAGCCTGTGTTAAACACAAGCGATTGAGCTACTAGCTGCTGAGGGACCATCTGGAAGGGGGTTTGTGGCTGAGCTAACATTTGAAGCACTGTGGCCATGGTCACGGTCAGAAGTGTGCAGGTCTATGTACCTTCTTTGTCTTCCTGTTCTTAGGTTAGGGAGTACTGTCTGAGGATGATTTCCTCTTGGAAGACACAGCAATTTTGGAAAAGGTTCCTATTCTCTGTGGCAGATTTAGCAATAACCTCCTGAACCACATCTTGTGGGAGGAGATCCTTGCCCCAAATGCATGAAGTGATCAGCTTCCTGGGTTCGTGTTTGACCATTGCTGCGGCAAAAACATGCTCTCTACAGGCCCTCCTGGACCTGACAAAGGCATTCAAGTCCTTCACAAGGGTACCCATGTGAGACTTGGCTAAGACCATATACATGTCTGGGGCGTTGGTAAGGCCTACACACATTTCCAGGCAGTTCTGAAGAGACAAAGAAACGGCTAGTCACTCTCTTGTCTCCAGTCCCTTCTCAAAAGGTGCTCCGGCAGCTTTGGGAGGTTCTCATTGAACTGCTGACCTGCTATCTCCGGATCCAACTTAGAGACGGAGAAGGTTAGATGAACTTCGTTCCACTTCTCCTTGCAGGAAGACATGGCTAGAGATAATGGTTTACATTCCTCTAGCAATGGGCATGGTTTGCCCTCATCGACTGCTCTCATGACACAGTCATGGGCTTTCACCGAAAAGGGGAAAGCTCTGGAGGAAGGAGCAATGAAGGTAGGATGCCTCTTGCCCAATGCTGAGACTTTGCAGTCGGTATAACCGGCACCTTTTAGGGTCTTGAATAGGATAACCTGTGCCTTGTCATGCTCAAAGACAATGACTTCCTTCGGTTCTGTCTCCTCACGGGATGCTGGTTCATCCCAAAGTCTCACGTAATAATCTGGGTATGCCGAAAAGCTAGGCCAGAATTGGAGATCTTCAAAGGGCTTGGCCCCCAACTTCTCGGAGATATAGAGCTTCCCATTCATCATGGGCATGTGCTCCGTGTACCTCCAGGGGTTGGTTTCGGAGCAGTGAGGTAAGTCAGATACTCTAAGAGGATTAGCAAAGCCTCTGGAAGCGCGTGAATGTTTCCCTTACCTTACCTCATTCATCGTCTCTTTGAGATCTTGCTTAATCTCCTGCTGTTGATTCTGGAATAATGCCAACATCTGCTGGATCGACTTCAGGAGCGCTTCGCTCCTGCCAACCTGCACATCCAGTTGGGGAGTTGGGGATGAAGATGTTGACGGTACAGGTTGATATGCCGTCACGGAAAACTGAGGGTCCTTAGTTTTCATCGAAACGGATCCATCTTCCTCTGTAGGTGGTTGAACCACATCTTCCTCAGGGTCTTCTTGTAGAAGGTCATTTTCGGTGTCGGTAGACGCCTCCGACATCTTTTCTCGGTGGATTTCTATGGCTTCCAGTGCCCTGTTAATGTCTGCGTCCACTGTCAGTTGGAAGAAGGGAGGCTTGACCTGTACCTGGGGCCCAACTGCACTGGATTGGGCCTTAGGGATCAGAAGGCACTTCAAAGAATTATTAGGTAGCTAAGGTCCCGTATAGTTCTTCTGGAACCCTCTTAGCCACCTGCAAAGAGTTTCACTTGCTGTATCCCTTGATTATATAGTGTAAGGGATATCTTTTCCAAATCCTTTGGTCATCAGGGCCGAGCAGATGGAGCAACCCTTCCGGTCCCAGTACCTCAGGGATCCAGATATGATGCAGCAGGGGGTATGAGACCTGCACATTGTATGCCCACATAAGTCCTTACTCTTGTGGTTGCAGAACACAACGGCACACTTCACCATTGGCTCCTCCTTTAAGGAAAGAAAAAGTGAAATGAGTATTGAGTTATTTATATCACTGATATAAATGCAAATTTGAAATAGTAATACTTACTATTATATTTATTAGCTTAGGATAGTAAGCTAGTAAATAGGAAAGACACATATCTGTGTTTCCTCTCCCAGGAAATTGCTGTGACCTTCGTCAGTATTAAAATTTAATTTCCCTATAAGGGAAAATACAGAGTGGAATAACTCCTGTACATAGAGCTGGAGTCAGTGAATATTTACAGTAACTCCTCCACCTGTAGAATATTAATACTGAACGGTGATTTATAAGTATCCCGATAATCAAAGGATTCATCATAGTGTTGAAGGAATACTTCACCTGAACATTTTATACGGTCCCAACAATAGGCTGAGAGGATACACAGAATATGTTAGAAATACTTGTACTACTGTATCATTTTATACTGTAGTTTTCTAACTGCTGTATTGTTATATACTGCATATATACCAGCTACTGTATAGTTGTATACTGTAGTTTTACCGGTATACTACCAGAGTTAAGCTAGTGCCTGGCGACACTAACTGATAGAGAGAGAGAAAGAATGGAAAGGAGGATTTCGTATTATTATGGTTTTGCACAATAATAGGAAGTGTAGGAGGGCTATTGCCACCTACTGCCTCCTTCCCAGAATAAGAGTTCTAATGGAAGGGGAGGAATACATCTGATTCTAGCTTCCATCCAGCCACAACTTTTGCCGCCGGCTGTAATGCCGGTTGCAAGGTTTGTGGATGGCAGTCCAAGAGAGGACTGAAGAATTCTCAACAGTATAATGGGTTTCCCACCGGCAGCCGTCAGGGCCGGCTCAGCCTTTCCCCCCGGAGCATTCACTTCCAGTGAAGGAAGGACATAAGGGGGAGTTGGCCGAGACGGTAACCCAACCGCCGCTGGTAGGATTCCGGCCGGATCCTGGCGCTTCCAGAGGCTTTGCTAAGCCTCTTAGAGTATCTGACATACCTCACTGCTGCGAAACCAACCGCTGGAGGTACATGGAGCACATGCCCATGATGAATGGGAAGCTCTATATCTCTGAAAAGTTGGGGGCCAAACCCCTTGAAGATCTCCAATTCTGGCCTAGCTTTTCGGCATACCCAGATTGTTACATGAGACTGCAGGATGAACCAGCATTCCGTGAGGAGACGGAACCGAATGAAGTCATTGTCTTTGAGCATGGCAAGGCACAGGCTATCCTATCAAAGACCCTAAAAGGAGCCGGTTATACCAACTCCAAAGAGGCATCTTACCTTCTGATACATATACATTTCCCACCAAAATGTATTTAAAGATGTAATTGGTGCTTTATTCTTGTGTCCTTGTTTTGTAATTGGATTGTCATCCTAAGTTGTAAACAATGAGTTCTGCTTACCTATCTGCTGTGAGCATTTAGTCAGTTACTAATAAAACGTTAAACAGCTAACATCTATTGAACACCTGCTTATCATTTGGTAGCAGAGCGTCCGATCTGAATTGTTTTTTTGTATCAGGAAAGTTTCTACTACATACACTGCCGATTTCCATAACCTCTAAGCATCAAGAAAATTTTCAGTGAGTTTAATGTGGAATGCTGCAACGTAATATCATGAAGATGGAGTAGACTTCCACCTTCACCGCTGGGGTGGAAGGATTTTCAAGTCAGCTGGCAGATTCCTATTTGTTGTTTCCTTCGTTGGATACTAAGACATCCCCTACATTGAATATTTGCTGAAGGAAAACTCGGGAATGACGGACGGTTAACGAACGTGAGCCCAGAGGATGAGATCTTCGTTTGGCTGAATTGCAGTACTTTCTGTCTACTTAGGTCTAAACTTGGAACTGTGTATTGGCACTGGAAGTACATCATGAGGTAATGCCTGTAGTGGAAGAAACTTACCGATGTAATGTTTAACGGAGAACCCATGATAATTGTAATGCCAGTCTTTACGTGTAGAGGATAGCTGTGAGTTGACTATGGAGCAAATCGAATGATTTAAGAAATGTTAATATAGAATGGCACTAAAGGCCTAGTTTCGCATTATTTTGTTATTCCTGTAGTTGATAACAATTTGCAAGTGAACTCAATACTTCAAACTTAGCTGTAATTTTTTATGGTTTCACTTATTTATATGAAAAAGTCACGTTTTGCTTTTGTGATTAAATTTAAAGTTTTACCTTGTCAATATATTAACAGACATTAGGTATATTTGAATTCATAGTTTCTACTATTTGCTCAGTATGGCTTGGAATGATCCTATTATCCCTGGTGGTGGTCTTTAGATAAATAAATATGTTTTCACTTGATGCCACTGGATACAAAAATGATAACGACCTTGCTAATGATATTGATAACCTTTTGAATTTCGGGGAAATAAATAGGGTTACCGGAGAATTTGATTTTGTGAAATGTAAAACTTGTAATGGCCCTCTCTTTGGTCATATTGGTACAGAAGATGATTGTGCTAAGACGAGATCAAGGAAATTCAAGGATAAGGAAGTGAAGATTTTAATGGACCATTTCAGAAATTTGACCTGTTTCAAGTACAAGATGCTCACAATAGATAACAGAACATCTCAAACAACCTGTGACACGTGCGAGGAAAATATGGAAAATAGACTTAATTTGAATATGCACATGGAGTCAGCACACAAGTCTAAGGTTAGTGATCACAGAGTCAACGGCTCTGCTGATTCTATTAGCTCGGGGCCAGACTTAACAGATATGTTAACACAACAATATTATATTCTGATAAAGTTACTGGAAAACACTTCAAAAATGAAATCTCTTTCAACTACAACTCGGATTACAAAAGCCAAGTTTCCGCCGATTTGGGTTGGACAATCTTTTGAGAGATTCAGAGTTGAAATTGAAGATTGGAGCAGTAATAACAAAGATAGTGAGTACAATAATCTTAACGATTTAATTGAAAGCTTGAAGAAGAACGAGAGTGTTAAGGAATATGTGATTGCAGTTGTGATTGATCGTACAGCTAACAGCACTTTGAAGACAGTAAAAACTATTTTAGAGGTTTTGGCTGAGAAATATGCGAAAACTAAGGCTGAGAAGTGTAATGACGTTATGGAGAAGATTATTACCTTTTCTACGGATAAATCAGAAAGTTGCAAGAAATTTCTTGATAAGTTTGAAGGTTTGATGGCGGAAGTATCAAGGGAAAAAATAAAAGCTTGTCTCAATTATGTATGGAGTTTATTAATGATAAAGAAAGCTCACGAAGGAGCTAAAATAACCTCTGATGAGAAGACTCGCCTTAAAAAAGTTATTGAACATGGAGTGGAAAGGAAACCTCTTGATAAAGATGATGTTGCTACTAGATTGAAAATGGAGTTTAGGAAGCTGAAAATAGAAAATAATAGAGATTCAACATCAGATATATCTTTAAATACTTCTACATTTTACATTGATAACAGGAGTCGGTACCAAGAGTGGAAAAAGTTTCAAGAGCTACCAAAATTTAACCGATATAGAAGATCCACCTCAAATCCTTGATTTTGGAGAATAGCATCAGGTAACTATAGAAGAGGTCCTTCTAGAACACCGTCTCCGTCATCATCAAGAACGTCATTTAAATCGGCCTCAAGAGCACGTGACAGTTCAGCAAGGAGATTTGACAGATCGTCTTTGAACTTTAAATCACAATCAGAAATGAAAGTTGATGAAAGAGTAAGAAATCTTGAACAAGGCAATGAGAAACTTATGAAGGAAATGAAAGAGTTAAAAGAGATAACAAAGAAAGCACATAATGTTAGATTTGTAGCTGAAGAAAGCAGGGAGATAGTAACTGATAACACTATGGAGGTTCATTTCACGAAAGAAGTTGATGAAGTGGAAGCAATGATTGTTGATACCGGGTGCCCAAAAACTCTCGTTGGAAAGAAATGGCTAGACAGGTATCTCGATATTAACAATATAAGAAAAGAGGGTTTGGAAAGTAAATCTTGTTCTCAGGATTTTAGATTTGGTGATGGACCTTCTTTTCACAGTGCAAAAATATTCAGTCTTCCTGTTGTATGGAAAGAAAAAGATTCTAAAGACGGTTTTGTAAAGGTGATAGTTGAAACATGTGTAGTTGACACCAAAAAGGTTCATTTCTTATTAGGCAAAAATAAATTAAGGGAATGGAATGTAGATATCATGCATGATAATATCATGGTTATTAATTTACAGAAGTCAAAAAGAGTTCAGTTTCATGATACTGATGGAGGACATCAAGCTTTGCAACTATACAATTGTGGGACATGGACGACAAATGAGACAGTTTTTTTTTTATGAAAAGGGAAAATAATGTACAAAGTTATAAAAAAGTCAAAAATATTCTTGAGGTAACAAACCACAAAGGAGAAGAACAGCTAATTTGGGCATATAGAAATGCTAATCTGTTAAATAATGAAATTAGGAAAACAATTAAAAAGGTAGTAATTAATTGTAGAGTTTGTCAGAAATTATAAAGATCTTTGGGAAGGCCAAAAGTAGCAATTCCAAAGGTAACTGATTTTAACCAGATTGTAGCTATCGATTTGAAGCAGAATGGAAATAACTACACACTTTGGATGGTTTGCTCATTCACAAGATTTATTTCAGATGTAATACTTTCAAATAAGCGAATGAAAACTGTAGTCGGTGCTTTAAATAATGGTTGGAACTGGCGGTTTGGTTTTCATCAATTGGTTTTTGGACTGACAATGGAAAAGAATTTCAGAATGAGGAGTTAAATGAATATGCAAGTAAGTTTGGTTTTACAGTAAAATCTGGTCCACCATACTCTCCTTGGAGCAATGGCTTAAATGAAAGAAAATCATCATTCTGCTGCTGATGTTACTGTGAACAAGATGCTAGAGACAGACAAAAAGATGGATTTAAAAATGGCAGTATATATGGCAGCATGGACACATAATACTAATGTATATATACTTAGATATGAACCCATGAGACTAGTTACAAGGAAATCAATTACTTTTCCAGGAATCTCAACAGGTAATTTAGCTACAGAGAGTTTATTTGACAGTGAAACAGTTTCAAAGATCATGAAGGGGCACCATGAGATAACCAAGATATTTAGGGAAGAAGAATTTAAAAATAAGTTGATCAAAGCTTCGGAAGCGAGAAAGGGCAGTTTTAATGACATTAGATATGAAGAGGGTGATCTCGTATTTTATCAGGAAAAGAATAATAAAAGCTGGTGCGGCCCAGAAAAAGGTATTTTGTCATAGGAACAGAGATGTTTTCATATGGGCAAACGGTGATTTGAAAAAGGTGGCCGATTGTAAAGTACAGCCATACAGAGTTTATGCCAGTGAAGACAGTGATAAAGGGCTGATTAACAAAGGAAGTAACATTTGATAAAGAGAAAGATGGAGTAAGAAATGAATGCAAGAGAAAAACGAGATCTCAATCTAGAAAGGTTGCGTTAATCGAAAAGGAAGATGAAGAGGAAAGAAACCAGAATGAAGTCAGTAATTTCATGAAAGAGAGAGAGGAAAAGAGCACATGTAATCATGAAAGCATAGATTATGTTGATCAAAAGGGTGATTCTATAGGTGCCTATTGGCTGAGGTCTAAGAAGACCGAATGCTTTCACCTTGATAATACCGTATTTGTAGTGTAACTCCCATTTAAATATCATAAGATGCAGGAAGTGATTGAAGCTAAAGAAAAAGAAGACAAAAATCTCCAAGATTATGATTCTTTTGAGGAAGTCAAAGATTATGGACAACAAAGAATAGGCAGTAGATGGGTAATTACAAAGAAGGAAAAACATGATGGTCAAAAGACTGATTATAAAGCCAGGTTGGTCACAAGAGGCTTCTAGGAAGAGTGCAAACCTCAAGCTGATTCTCCCACTGCTATGAGGAAAAGTGTAAAAAACGGATTTTGAGCGAAGCGAAAAATCTATTTTTGGGTGAGGTAGCCATGTCATCCTGATGGAAGTTCCTAAAAGTTAGCTTCCTAGGGTATATTTGACTACAGTGATATTCCCAGAGAATTTTACCTTAAGGTATCCAGAATTCTAACTCCTGGAGCGAATATCCCTAAATAAATCTAACAGGGATATCACATAATATCAGAGGACGTATTTTTGACACGTCACATAGCTATCTTCACCCCGAACAATATTAACGCTTCGAGGGGTTACAGTGACAAGAATCTGAAACGAGAATGAAAAGAGAACCGCTCATAAGGAATCTCTCCTATTCCGTTTCCAGTGCGTATCAGATGAAGGCGGTAGTGCCCTCTTTATTCCTTGTAGCGATATACGAGGTGCTACAGATACTGTATTATAGGGAGGGGTCAATTAGCCCTTTTACAATAAAAGGAAGGGGGGGTCCATCAGGACGACTTGGCTACCTCACCCAAAAATAGATTTTTTGCTTCGCTCAAAATCCGTTTTTTGGGCTCAGGCCATGTCGTCCTGATGGAAGTTTACCAGAGCATTACTGTATCTGTGGATTCTCAACCGGTGCCGTACTCTCAAGAAAGTATTTTCCTGGTCCGTCTAGACCTAGAGACCTATGATGTTACCGTCATATATCATTTCATCAAAGCATGAACTATGTTAGTGCTTCCTGCCCCCTACAGGGAAGAGTCATACTAGACTCTGGAAAAAGTCTCGAGGAGTTCATAATAACTATGGATGACAAAATGACAAGCTTGTATAGTGGTCTTGCCCTATACATTATAAAGCAAAGTTTGTATAAGAGTCACCAATGTCAGTATGAATTCCTGACATATCCCCCAATGTGTCTACTCTTATTAACTATTGGATAACAGTTGTATCCACATAGGAACAAATTTTGCATCTCTACCACCATCCCCTTAGGGTACAACGTCATCCCTTCCTAAGAAAGGGTTAAAGTGAGTGGATTTTTGCTTGAATCAGGGAACAATCTTAAAAGACATACCATGATAAAAATATCCATATTTTAATCTTAATGCTCAGTACATTTCTAATAAAATGAGTGTGGGCGCACTATGAACTAGTTTATTAAAATTTAATAAACATACATATCAGATCAACATTTATAAAATTTATAAAATGTGGATGATATCCGTTAAAGCATAAAGAAAACAGTCAACAGAAAATATTGTTTCGTCTACAGGAAACAGATTTCCCACTTCAATCGAATTATTAATGATAATTATACAGTCTGTATACTGTTTATTTACACTAGCGTAAAAAACGCTTGGCACAAGTGTCCATATTATGCTATAGTTCACCAAAGTCAATAGAACAGTTCGTAAGGACACGTTAGTGGCCTATCGCTCAGTGTGTAGTAACAGACTGTGACTACACACCCACCCTCTTAATTAATCGTCCCAAATTGATTACACTGTTTCTCGCAGATTTAAAACAGAAGATTAAAGAATTCTACCTGCTGCTACCACAGACCTCTTGAGTTGCTCCACTTGCTTCGCATAGTGCATAAAGAACACCTTGGATGACTACCAGCCGGTGTACGAACAAAGATGTTCAAAGTCCATAAAATTAAAGAAATTTTATGGAAGAGGCAACTTTCCTCGGATCATGACTTGCGGGTGTACTGTCTGGATCCGTTCTTCGAATAACACGGGTGAGCTTCACCCTCTGAACCCAAGGTTTCTCCTCTGAACAGCTGTCCTCCCCTAAAGTCTGAAGTTCTATGAAGATAGACCTTTAGGCACTCCACTGGACATAGAGATGCATCTTCCTTCAGAGGGCAGATTCCCTAGGGACCCCACCTGTTGGTGGGTAGCTTGTTCTTGGTAAGAAATGTTGGGTCTGGAAATAGATTCAGTTCTCCCTCCAAGAACTGGACATGGCCTTCCTCTCTAGAGAGAGCGACTATTTCACTAACTCTGGCCCCCAAAGCGAGTGCAAGCAGAAATATGACTTTTAATTTAAAACCTTCTAAGCGCATTCCTCATTGTTCATTATTTATGCACAATGAAGAATCTTATCTAATGACCATGCAAAGGGTCTTTGGATGAGCTGAAGGGCTAAGCCTAGCATGGGCCTTCGTAATTCATTAAGAACGTTGTTAGAAAGGTCGACCTGTAAGACATATAGTATCTGTCTTGTCAAGGCAAGCTTGAACAATAGTATTGTGTTGGCTGCTAAACCTTGCTCATGAAGGTGAATGAAGAATGATAAATAGGAATCTGTCAAAATTTCTTTTGGTTTCTTCGCCTTGACAAAGGATATCCGCTTCTTCCCTGAAGCCTCATAATGTCTTCTGATTTCCTCCAAAAGTCTAAACTGACTTTTGACACCGAATCTTTTTCTCATCGCTAAGGAGAGAAAATCATGAGATGTAGGTTCCGGGTTTTCTGTGATGAGGCGAAGACAGTCGACTTCTGTACTCGCTGAGACAGGGATGGATCCGGTAGCGGTACGAATTTTAGTCGTAGTTCTAATGCCAGAGGGAACCACACGCTATTTGGCCACTTGTGGGCCACTATTGCCGCTTTCCCTTTGAAGGATCTCAGTTTGTCGAGGACCTTCAAAATGAGGTTGTGCGGAGGGAACAGATAAATACTGGACCATCTGTTCCAGTCTAGGGACATAGCGTCCACTGTCTCCGCTAGCAGATCCTCGTATGGGGACACATAACTATCTATTTTCTTGTTATCTTTCGTCGCAAAGAGGTCTATCTGCAGCTCCGGGACTTGACTCGAGATGAAGGAGAACGATCCTGTGTCAAGGGACCATTCTGACTCTATTGGTGTAAACCTGGATAGAGCGTCCGCTGTCACATTGCGGAACCCTTAAATGTGAACTGCTGACAGGTGCTATTTCTTCCTTTCCGCCAAACGGAATATGGCCAACATCACTTGGTTGATTTAAGGTGACCTCGACCCTTGTCGATTCAGGCATCTCACTATCACCTCGCTGTCTAGAACCAGTCTTATGTGGGTCGAGTGGCGAGGAGATACTTTCTTTAGTGTCAGAAGTACTGCCATGGCTTCTAGAAAGTTGATGTGAAATGACTTGAAAAAATTGGACCAAGCTTTTTGGACTCTCTTCTGATGAGAGTGACCTCCCCAGCCTTCCTTTGAAGCGTCTGTGTGGATAGTCACTGACGGGGGAGGAGGTTGAAGAAGTATCAATTTCTTCAATAGCTTGGCATTGGACCATGGCTTGAAAAGCTTTCGCAGTCGAGTCGGTAGTGGTCTCATTAGGTCTCTTCGCGCGTTTGATGCTTATTTTCTCCAGACTCCTGTTGCATCCTTTAGCTGTGCTCTTAGCACTGGATCTGTTATCGAAGCAATCTGTAGAGAGCCCAGCCCTCTCTCCTGTTCGCGTCTTGATATCCGTTTGGATTTCAATAGTCATTTGACAGATCCTGCTATTTCTTTCCTCTTCTTCCCAGGAATGGAAAGTCGATGTGACTCCAAATTCCAGTGGATTCCCAACCACTGAAATTTTTGAGCTGGAGAAAGTCGAGACTTTTTTATGTTGATCTTGAATCCCAGATGTTCCAGGAACTGGATTACTATCTTAGAAGCTTGCATGCATTCTGTCCTGGATGCTGCCCACACCAGCCAGTCGTCCCAGTAGGCTACTACTTGGACCCCCTTTAGGCGTAATTGATGGACGGCTGCGTTCGCGAGCTTCGTGAAAATCCTTGAGGCTATGTTTAGCCCAAAAGGCATGGCTCTGAAGGCGTAAAGTTTTCTATGTAACTTGAAGCCTAGGTAGGAGGAGAAGTGACGATTAATTGGAACATGCCAATAAGCGTCAGACAAGTCTTAGAGATGGTATATGCCCTTTTGGGCAGTAGGGTCCTTATGTGTTGAAGTGTGAGCATTCTGAACTTGTAGTTCACTATGAACTTGTTGAGTGGCGACAAATCTAGAATGACTCTGAGTTTTTCTGAGTCCTTCTTTGGAACAAAAAACAGCCTTCCTTGGAATTTGATGGTCTTAACTTTCCGGATTACTCTTTTTTCTAAAAGCTCTCGGACATATTCTTCCAGAACGGGGGTTGAGTGTTGGGAGAATTGAGGAAATTGAGGTGGAGGACTGCTCCAGCTCCAACCTAGTCCATTTTTTATTAGGCTGTGGGCCCAGGGATCGAAGGTCCAGCGATCCCTAAATAGTTGTAGTCTCCCTCCTACTGGAAGAATCTCATTCTGCAGTTGTGGACCTGAGGCCTTGCCTCCTTGACCGCATCCTCCCCTGGATCCCCTTCCCCTTGAAGGGCGTCTAGAAGAACCTCTGGCTGTTCCTCTAGCTTTCGAACGAAAGGAAGAAGTCTGCCTTTCGAAGGCTGGGATAAAAACTGGCAACTGTGTCGCCACTTGTTGAGGTACCAGCTGGTACGTGGTTGGAGGTTGTGCCACTATCTGAGGCACTGCGGTCACAGGAAGTTGTTGTTGTTGCTGCTGTCGGTAGGGTTTAGCCGGCCGAGAGGATGGCCTAGGCCTTCTTGTCGTCTTCTTGCGTTGGGGACCCTCATCCGGAGAAGACTTTCTCTTAAGATCTAAGTCCCACTTTTTGAGAAGGTTCCTATTCTCCGTGGCGGCCTTGTCTACTACCTCTTTAACCACTTTGTTGGGAAAGAGGTCCTTACCCCAGATATGAGAGGAGATCAGTTTCCTCGGTTCGTGCCTCACCGCAGCCGAGGCGAACACGAACTCTCTACAGGCTCTCCTAGCTTTAATAAAGCTATAGAGATCCTTCGTAACTGTTGCCAGATGGGTTTTGGCCACTACCATGAACATATCCTGATTCTTGGGGTCACTTGCCATCGTTTCTAATGTCGTTTGCAACGACATCGATGCAACAAGTCTTTCCTTCGTCTCTTGCTCTCTGCGCAAGAGAACCTCCGACAGCTTTGGAAGTTCCTCACCAAACTGACGTTCAGCAATATCAGCTTCCAGCTTCCCGACTGAGAAGGTAAGGTGGACGTCCTTCCAGTCTTCTTGGTCCAAGGGCAAGGTCAGAGATAACGGCTTACACTCCTCCAAGGAGGGGCATGGTTTCCCTGCCTCCACCGCCTTTAAGGCTGCCTTATGTCCCTTTTCCATGAAGGGAAAGGCTCTGGTTGGAGAGGCCACAAAGGAGGGAAGCTTCTTACTCAAGGCTGGCCCCTTTGAGTTCGTGAAGCCCCTCTCTTTCATCGAGCTCGCTAGTAACGCCTGTGCTTTACCATGGTCAAGAACTATGACCACCTTCGGCTCTGTCTCCTCCTTTGAGGCTGGCTCCTTCCTAAGACGGACATAACAGTCTGGGTAAGAATCTTTGTTGGGCCAAAATTCCACCTCTTCCAGGGGAATTGCTCCCAACTTTTCTGATATAACGATCTTCCCGGTTGTCATTGGTATGTGTTCGGCATACCTCCAAGGATTGGTATCCGAGCACAAAGGAAGATCCTTCACGTTGAGTCGCTTCTGGGGCCCACGTGATGCTGTAAATCCACGTATCTCCAGTTTCATTGTAGCTTCCTTCTCATCATTCTTCTTTTGAATTTGTTGAATCATCTCAACAATAGAAGGAGGAGTCCTTCCCAGTTCATCTGGGATAGCAGACAATGTAGAGGGAACAGGTTCTGGGTCCGGAACCGATGTAACCAACACCTCGTCGATTTCTTTCTCTTCTACTTCAGGAGTCTGGGACAGTTCCTCCTCCTGACCTTCTCCTAGAAGGTCCTTTTCTGTAGAATCCGACACCTCCGACATCTTATCGTCCAATTGGATGTCTTGAAGGGCGGCCGAGACTTCAGAATCTACCGGATTCTGGGTAGTTGGCATGACTGCATCTGCCGATGCTTTAGGGAAAAGGTAGGCCCTCATCTTCTCATTTGGAAGGTAGGGGCCTGAGGTGTTTTTCTGAAAACCCCTCACCCAGGTTCGTAACTTTTCCCTGGCAGCATCCCTTGACTCGTTCGACTTAGGGGTGTCAAATGCCTCGGTAATCAGGTTAGAACATACCGTGCAAACCTAAGGGTTCCAATACCGGAGATCACCTCTGGAGGCTGCGCATGCTGCGTGCCTCCTGCAAAACTGATGTCCACAGAAGTTCTTACTGCGGACATTGCATAATACACTCCCGCATCGGATGGTCCTCTTGTAAAGAGAAGAAAAATCCATCTATGAGTATCAAGTGAAGGTTTTTCACTTATATTAGAACATGTAGCTTACACAGTAAAGCTATAAAAGAAAGAAGGAAAGACACAAACTTGTATTTCCTGCCCAGCCAATTGCTATAACCTCTCAAGATATTAAAACTAAGGTTAATTCTATTCTAGAATACCTTATGTAAATTCCTAAACGGAAATTTGAGGTGTAGCTCACACCTTGAAAAAAAGTTTTAATATACGGGATAGAATGAATACAGAAAGAACTCACTTTCTATATATTGTACGGTCTCAACAAAAGGCTGTACAAGATAACATTAAGTATGTTGGAAGAACTTTAGTCTTACAACAAACTCTGTACTGTAGTTATATTAATGCAGTGTGTACTACACTACAAATATAGTAAATACTATACATCGCATGCTGCTGTGCCAGCCGGCATTTACCCCTGTATAGTTCAAAGATATACTACCTTTAAATAATAGGCGGTAGGTCACTGGTTTGCAAATGTATGCCGGCCGGCAGCTGAAAACACTAACACCCGGCTGCCGGCCGCTAATCGTAGTGGCCAGCAGATTTCGGGATGTGTTTCCACTGCCGGAAGGCAAATGTAGTAATACCCATGTCTGCCGACAGTGGCTAAGAACCAGAGAACCTCCCCCTGCCCGGCTGCCGGCTGTTAAGCTGGCAGCTGGGGTAGGGGTACAAAGCACTAGTAAGAGAAGCAGTATGGATGTAAGGTTATAAGGCGGCATTGCCATACGACCTTCCATCCAGAAAGAGTGAACATATGGAAGGGGAAAATGTAGCATTCAGGCTTCCAAGAAATTCATAGCCTGCCGGACTCTACCGGCAGACATGGAAGGGAGACCAAGGGAGGTCTGAGGTTCACTCTTGCAAAAGAAAAAGGGTCTCTGCCGGCCGGCAATTACGTGCCGGCCGGCAGAGAGCTGAGCCGGTCCTCCATCCTAACCTACACTAGGTACGGAAGTAGGACTGCGGCCAAAAGAAAGAAAGAGAGGGGGGAAGGGATAAGGGTCCTATAAACTTCGTTCTAGCAAGAGACACACTCAGCAGTTAGGGAAGCTCATCCTAACCTAGAGTTGTCTATTAGGGAGGCAGACTGGCAATACTTGCTATCCTCCTCCAAACCAGAATAAAGTTAGGTGTAGTTATTTCACCAGGCAACGAAGAAAACTCTTTTTCCGGCTTGAAAAAAACAACACAGGACAGTCTGCTAGACCACTAGAGGAAGGAATCATCTTGTACAGAATCCTTCAGACGTGGACTAGGGAAGCAAAGCTTCCTGTGTCTACACCTAACCTAGCAAAGGAAATTCATTCTCTATGCTAGGAAGATGCAGACCACAGACTAGAAACTCTGATGTTCTGCCCGAACCCCAAAAACCAGTCACTCTGGTTATCAGGTCAGGACAGACATATCCTAGTATATATATACCTGAATATTATTCAGATAGAACCGCTAGGATTAAGCCTAAGGCTTACTCAGAGGGAAAGAGGGATTGAACTTAGTCTCCGGAGGAGAAAAGAACAATCGGGGATTTGAAAAAGTATACTACAGTACCATAGGCTACTAGCCTAGGTGCGGTGAGAATCGATTACCTAAATCACCGAAACACTCTCGTATACAATCTTGGAAAAGAAAATTCAACAATATCTTACATGTATAAAATATTTGCAAATAGCTTCAATAATATAACATTCGGAGAACTTATATCATGCATGAGAGTTCTACGGCCAGACGCCTAGGCTACTAAGCCTCGTGAAGGGCAAGATCAGTTATTTAATTCGCCGAACTGAAAACTAACGGCATCATATAAGAATTCCTAGAGGAGCTAAATAGCTAGATTATTAAAGCATAAAAACCGGGAACGTCGCTCTGGCTAACTAAATGACCCATATATAGCGAGCGACAGCAGCCAGGATACCTCCGGTAGGCAACAGCTCTTGTTTAGGTTAAAATCACATTGATTTAATTCAAAACGACAAGAGCTTACATTTATACAAAGTAAAGATAATGCTCAACTTTCCAGAGGCATAAGAGGCTGGAGAAGGCATCATAAAGTTGAATTATATCCAAAATTACAAGAGAACACAAGGGAAAACAACGAGTAGTAGAACTACACGAAAAGGAATAAAGAGGGCGCTACTGCCTTCAGCAGATACGCACTGGAAACGGAATAGGAGAGATTCCTTATGAGCGGCTCTCTTTTCATTCTCGTTTCAGATTCTTGTCACAGTAACCCCTCGAAGCGTTAATACTGTTCGGGGGTGAAGATAGCTATGTGACGTGTCAAGAATATTTCCTCTGATATTATGCGAGATCCCTGTTAGATTTATTTAGGGATATTCGCTCCAAGAGTTAGAATTCTGGATACCTTAAGGTAAAATTCTCTGGGAATATCACTGTGGTCAAATATACCCCAGGAAGCTACCTTTTAGGAACTTCCATTAGGACGACATGCCCTGAGCCCAAAAATATTTCTAGCTGTAGCAGCAAATGAGAAGTCCAATGTGCAATCAGTTGATATCAGGGCTGCTTTCTTGCAGTCTAAAACTATGGATAGAGATCTCTTTATTGAACAAAGATTTGAAGAAAGATGGTGTAATTTGGAAATTGAAGAATCCTTTGTATGGTCTTGATGATGCCAGCAGAAAATTTTGGCTGAGAATAAGAGATATATTTAAGCACGAAGGTTTGAGGAATGTAAGTGGTGATGAAGCATTTTATTATCAACATGATGGAAGAGATCTTATAGGGATGGTAATTATTCATGAAGAGGATTTCAGCATAGCAGGAACAAAGGAATTTGTTAATGAACTCATAGAAAAAGTGCAAAGTGTTTTGACAGTTTCGAAGGTCGAAAAGGATAGATTTAGATTCACTGGTATAGATATACAAAAGACCAGAGATGAAATTGGAATCTAGATGGAGGATTATGCAAATAGTATTGAAGAGATACAAGATATTCGTAAAGCTAAGCCTGATGTTCCATTGACAAAGCAAGAAAATAAAGTTTATAGAAAATATGCAGGGAAGATAAGTTGGTTAGCTGCAAATACTAGGCCAGATTTGTCAATAACTGCTTTACTAATGTCAATGAAGAATAATGAAGCAAAGATAAGAGACCTTAAGAAGGTAAATCATGTTGTTAAGACAATTCATAGCAGACCAAATAAAGTTGTGTTCTCCAGAGTTGGCAATAAAACGGATCTTGTTATTTTTGGTCTAGGGGACGCTTCTTAAAGGACTGATGATAAAAGTATAGGAGGAATTCTTATTTTATTGGGATCAAAGAATATGTATGATGCTGTGCCTATCTTTCAGAAAAGAAAGACAATACGAAAGGTTTGTCATTCTGCAAAGGCAGCTGAAACAAGGAATTTTGCTAAATTAGTTGATGATTCGGTATTCTTTGCTGCACAGCTGGGCAATTACTCTTTGGAAAAACTATTAAAAATTCACTGAATCATCCTGTCAGATTGTTTACTGATTCTAGGCCTTTACTGGAATCAATTGGTAGTACAAAGCAGGTGGAGGAGCGATTGCTTCGTAATACAATAACAGATTTGAAAGAAAAGTTGGAAGATACTTCTGCTGAATCTTATAGCTGGCTTGAAACAAAAGAGATGATCGCAGATATTTTGACAAAGGAAGGTAAAGATAACTCAGAGGTGCATAATATCTTTATTGAGAACAAATTTTGTCGTGCTAGAAATGAGAAGAATCTGGTGTCATATATCAATGGTGAAATTCGCATGAGAAACTTTATTTGATTTGTTATCAATTGTTCAAAATTCCATGAGGTTAAAATGTAAATAGTTGATTTGAAACCTGCTTGGTCATAGCCTTAAATGAGTACGCCATATGAGTCATTGAATTTTATGTTGAAGAAATTATATTTGTTACCTAAGAATTTTGTTTACTTTTGCTTATTCTAATCTATATTTGTTCTATTTCATATATTTTTTTTAGTGACATTTACATTTTTTTTGGGGGGGAAGTCACTATATCAAGTCAGGATTTTGAAAAGTGATATTTTTATTATATTGTTTTTATTCTCAATTCATATATTGATAATTTGCTTTACTTTTTGTAAAATCCAAGCAAACAGAGAAGGGAGGAAACATGATATATATACGTTTCCAACAAAAATGTATTTAAAGATTTAATTGCTGATTCATTCTTGTATCCTTGTTTTGCAATTGGCTTGTTATCCTAAGTTGAAAACAATGAGTTCTGCTTACCTATCTGCTGTGAACATGTAGTCAGTTACTAATAAAACGTTAAACAGCTAATGTCTCTTGAACACCTGCTTGTCGCCTTCATTGCTCCTTCCTCCAGATCTTTCCCCATTTTGGTTAAAGCCCTCGACTGTGTCATGAGAGCAGTCGATGAGGGCAAACCGTGCGCAGTGCCAGAGGAATGTAAACCATTATTTCTAGCCATGCCTACCTGCGAGGAGATGTGGAACGAAGTTCATCTAACCTTCTCCGTCTCTAAGTTGGATCCGGAGATAGCAGGTCAGCAGTTCAATGAGAACCTTCCAAAGCTGCCGGAGCATCTTTTGAGAAGGGAACTGGAGACGAAAGAGACACTAGCCACTTTTTTGTCTCCTCAGAACTGCCTGGAAATGTGTGCAGGCCTTACCAAAGCCCCAGACATGTATATGGTCTTAGCCAAAGTCTCTACAGGAGGGCCTGTAGAGAGCATGTTTTTTTTTTGCAGCAACGGTCAAACACGAACCCAGGAAGCTGATCACTTCATGCATCTGGGGCAAGGATCTCTTTCCACAAGAGGTGGTTCAGGAGGTTATTGCTAAAGGCGCCACGGAGAATAGGAACCTTCTCCTAAAGTGGGGCATGTCTTCCAAGAGGAAATTATCCTCAGACAGTGGTCCCCAACCTAAAAACAGGAAGACAATGAAGGCACGTAGACCTGCAAAACTTCCAACCGTGACCATGGCCACAGAGCCTCAAATGTTAGGTCAGCCGCAAAACACTTTTCAGATGGTCTCTCAGCAGCTAGTAGCTCAATTGCCTGTGTTTAACCCAGGCTTTGAGAGGCACACAACTACCTTTCGACCCTACAAAGGTAGGGGCTCAAAAAGAGGTTCCTCAAGAAACCCCTCAAGGAGTAGAGGAGGATGCGGTCACAGAAATAAATCCTCAGGAACCTCTCAGCAATGAGAGGCTCCAGGTATGAGGGAGACTTTTCCACTTTCGGGATCGTTGAACCTTCGATCCCCGGGCCCACAGCCTAATCAAGAATGGACTTGGTTGGAAATGGAAGAAAATTCCACCCCCTTTTCCACAATTCTGCCAACACTCCACCCCCTTATTGGAACAATATACCTCAGAACTCTTGAACAAAAAGGTAATAAGAAAAGTGATGTCCATCAAATTCAAGGGAAGGCTGTTTTGTGTTCTCAAGAAGGACTCGGACAAACTCAGAGTAATTCTAGACTTGTCTCCACTCAACAAGTTCATTGAGAACAACAAGTTCCGGATGCTTACCTTACAACACATAAGGACCCTTCTACCAAAAGGGGCCTACACAGTCTCAATGGACCTGGCAGATGCTTACTGGCACCTACCAGTCAGCTGCCCTCTCTCCTCCTACCTAGGATTCAGGCTACAGAAGACGAAGTATGTCATCACTGCCATGCCCTTTGGGCTAAACATAGCCCCAAGGATATTAACAAAACTTGTGGATACAATCGTCCAACAACTATGCTTAGAAGGAATTCGAGCAGTAGCATACCTGGACGATTGGCTGGTGTGGGCAGCATCCAAGACAACTTGTCTATAAGCAGCCGGGAAGGTAATCCAGCTCCCGGAGCACCTAGGCTTCAAGATCAACCGCAAGAAGTCTCTCCTTTCTCCAGCTCAGAAGTATCAAGGGTTAGGAATCCATTGGAACTTACAGTCACATCGTCTCTCCATTCCACCGAAGAAGAGGAGAGAGATAGCGGGATCTATCAAGAGACTATTGAAACTCAAAAGGATTTCAAGAATCCAACAGGAAAGAGTATTGGGTTCACTCCAGTTCGCAGCAGTGACAGACCCAGTGCTAAAAGCACAGTTAAAGGATGTGTCAGGAGTCTGGAGAAGATACGCATCAAACGCTCGAAGAGGTCAATAAAGGTTGACACCGACCCGATTGTGCACACTAAGGCCATGGTCAACAGCCAAGAGCCTAGCACAAACAATTCCCTAACAACCACCTCAACCATCAGTGGTAATACACACAGATGCCTCAATGGAAGGATGGGGAGGCCATTCCCAAGAAAGGAAAGTGCAGAGGAATTGGTTGCACCAGTTCAAAACCTTTCACATCAACATCTTGGAGGCTATGGCAGTCTTCCTAACGTTGAAGAAACTATCCCCTCGCAGATCAGTCCACATCAGACTGGTCTGAGACAACAAGGTGATAGTAAGATGTCTGAACTGACAAGGCTCGAGATCACCTCACAGCAATCTCGTGATGCTAACCATATTTTACATGGCAAGGAAGAACAGAGGGCACTTATCAGCAGTTTACCTGCAAGGGTTCCGCAATGTGACGGTGGATGCTCTATCCAGGCGAAAGCCAATAGAGACAGTATGGTCCTTAGACGCAGACTCATTCTCCTTCCTCTTGGTAAAAGTCCCAGAACTGCTGATTGACCTCTTCGCAACGAGCGACAACAAGAAAATACCTCGATATGTAGCCCCTTATGAGGACCCTCAAGCAGAAGCGACAGACACCATATCTCTTGACTGGAACAGATGGAATCAAATCTATCTGTTCCCACCAACCAATCTCCTGCTGAAGGTCCTCAACAAGCTAAGATCCTTCAGAGGAACACCAGCAGTAGTGTCCCCCAAATGGCCCGGAAGCAATTGGTTTCCTCTAGTCAGGGGCTAGAGTTAGTGAAATAGTGGCCTTATCCAGGAATGAAGCCCATATTAAATTCACAGAAACGGGAGAACTGAACCTTTTCTTTGATCCTACCTTTCTCTCCAAAAACGAGCTGCCCAACAAAAGGTGGGGTCCTTGGAGAATCTGCCCTCTAAAGGAACATGCCCCTCTATGTCCTGTGGAGTGTTTTAAGTTTTATATTCAAAGAACTTCAGACTTCAAGGAGGGACAGCTCTTCCGAGGCGAAACCTCAGGATCAAATTTATCGCTAAAACATCTGAGGGTGAAACTCACTTACCTTATTCGCAAAGCGGATCCTGACGGTACACCCGCAGGTCACGATCCAAGAAAAGTTGCTTCTTCGTTGAACTTCTTTCAACATATGGACTTAGATAGGCTCCGCTCATATACAGGGTGGAAATCATCCAGAGTCTTCTATAAACATTATGCAAAGCAATTGCATGAGATAAAACACTTTGTGGTGGCGGCAGGTAGTGTCATAAAACCTGCCGTCTAACGCTGTGATGAACATTGGACTGTTTTGGGACTCAACGGTATATTGGGTGAATAGGTGTTAGCACCCTCGAGTGTAATACCTTCTAGTGAAAATCACTATGGTGATTTATGGACTATTCTATATAGGTGCAGAATCTAACTAATAACAATAGTGCCATGTGAACATTTGTTCTTAGTGTTGAAGCATTTCTAACATCTAAGTGAAACTAAACAAATTAACTTCACATTTTTGAGTGGCATTTTAACAAATGAATTAATATATGTATATTCTTCCCTTACAGGTTAAATATATATGTATATATATATATATATATATATATATATATATATATATGCATATATATATATTTATATATATATATATATATATATATATATATATATATATATATATATATATATATATATATATATATATATATATATATATATAAATGTATATATATACATATATATATATATATATATATATATAAATGTATATATATACATATATATATATATATATATATATATATATATATATATATATATATATATATGATGTTCATATATACAGGCTAGATTCCTTCTCTAGATACATTATTATAATTTTATTTTGCTTGTGAAAATAAAAAACAAAAAATGTATCTGCATCTTTTTTTTTATCCTCAGTAATAAAATAAAAGATTCCAGAGTTTTTCTATATTCCTTAAATAGATACCTTATTAGTAATGATTTCCAAAGAACAACCAGGTAATATCGAAAGAAGTTTTCTTTGTGTTTCTACGGAAATACAATCTTTGAATTCTTATAGTCGAAGTCGACAATTATCCTGCAGGGGGCAGGAAGCCCTAAGTTAGTTCCAAATTTCTGGATATGACAAATAACGGTAATGTCATATATTAAGGTCTAGGAGACCATATAAGGAACTCATTCAAAGTAAAGGCACTTATACAAACCCACAGATATAGTACTTTCAAGTTAATTCACTGATAAGCTTCTATCAGGACGACATGGCCGAGCCCAAAAAACTGATTTTGAGTAAAGTGAAAAATCTATTTTTGGGTGAGATAGCCATGTCGTCCTGATGGATCCACCCTTCTTTCTTAAAAAATGACCCCACCCGAAACTACTCTATCTGTGGCTATTCCTGTTTAAATGCAACTAGGAATGATGGGCCGTAGTAGTATAGGGATGGGGTCCACCGGGTACCTTGATAACGGCTCCCCTTTTGTTCGCCACTCTTCCCCCTCAAAGAGTTAAATCTATTCGGGGTGAAGATTGCTGTGTCGTATCAAAAAAATACGTCCCCTGATAATATGTGATATCCTTAAAAATATATTAAGGATACTCGCGCCAGGAGCTAGAATTCTGGAGACCTACGGTTAGAAAGCTACCTAAAGGAACCTTCCATCAGGACGACATGGCTATCTCACCCAAAAAAAGATTTTTCCCTTTGCTCAAAATCCGTACATTAAATTCATCCTTAGGTTTGTATAGGCGAAAGAGATTGCCTTATGGAGTAGCAAGTAGTCCAGCTACATGGCAACCAACAATGGATAAGATTTTTTCCAGGAATACAAGCAGTATTAATTTTCATAGATGATATTTTAGCCTCTTATAAAGATAAAAGAGAACATAGAGAAAGATTACAGGGAATTCTGAAGAAATTGAAGCAATTGTGTTTTAGAAGTTGATTCAGTTGAATACTTAGCTTTTGTAATTAATGGCAAAGGTATCCACAAGACTAAGGAGAAAATTAAAGCCGTACAATCAACAAAGGTACCATAAAATGTTAAGGAATTGCAATCATTTTTAGGGGATTTTTTTTTTCAGAATTTATCTGCAATTGCACTTTCATTGTATAACTTGTTCAATAAGAGTGTAAAGAGGAATTGGACAAAAGATTGTCAGGAATGATTTGAAAGAAACAAGCAGGAAATAACATCAACTACATTTCTCGTAGATTATCAAATGAATTTACCAGTTGAATTAGTTTCTTATGCATCGAACATACCGTAGGTTTAGGTGCAGTATTATCTCATGTCATGCCAGATGGAACAGAAAAGCCAATTGCTTTTGCTTCTAGAGTACTGAACAAGGCAGAAAGGAATTACTCTCAAATAGAAAAAGAAGGTTTAGCATTATTATATGGAGTTAAGAAATTCTGTATGTATCTTTATGGAAGGAAAAAGTTTACACTTATTACAGATCATAAACCTCTATCAACAATATTGGGTCCAAAAGCAAGATTACCTACATCGGTAGCTGCAAGACTACAACGTTGGGAAATTTTGTTAGCCGCATAGCATTTTGATATAGAATATCGTCCTACATCAAGGATGGATAATGCAGATGCTTTATCTAGATTTCCAGTAGACAAAGCATCAGAAGAGTATGATGACAGTACATTGCTAGTTTCAGTAAGGTGTACCCATTACAACAAAGGATATTGCACACAAAACCAAGAAAGACCCAATACTTAGTAAGGTTTTAGAGAGTTTAATGACAGGTAGGCACTTATGTGGAAATTAGGTAAACTGTAAACCCTATAAAAATATATGGAATGAATTGAGTATAGCACAAAGTTGTATGATGAAAGAGTCAAAAGTAATCATTACTAGTTCACTGAGGAATAAAGTTTTGCTTAAAATACATGCTGATCACCAAGGTATTATCAGATCAAAGTCTATCGCAAGGGATTTTGTCCGGGGGCCAGGTGTAGATAGAGATAACGAATTATCCGTAAGGAATTGTATGAATTGTGTTACGCAACAGAACAATCCTCAATTTGCTAAGATACACCCATGGAAGTTACCCAGGTATCCATGCCAAAGAGTGTATATAGATTATGCAGGTCCTTTCTTAGGTTATTTGTTTTTTATAGTTGTAGATTCTCACAGTAAGTGACCAGAGTAATTCCAATGAAGACAACAACATCTTATAAAACTGTAAAAAATTAATGAAATTTTAGCTACACATGGTATTCCAGAAAGAATTGTAACTGATAATGGTCTACAGTTTACCTCACTGGAATTTTAAGAATTTTGTCATGTGAATGGTATTAAACATATATTTTCACTAACGTAGCATGCTTCCACAAATGGAGAGGCTGGGACATTTAAGCATAACATGAAATTTAGAGAATCAAATGTAAATAACATATTTTGTCATGTGTCAAAGTTTTTATAGTCTTATAGAACAACACCGCACAGCACTACAGGTGTGACACCATCGAATTTGTTGATGGGGAGGAGGATGAAGTGTAAGTTAGATTTGTTGTATCCAAGTTTGCAAAGTGGTTTAGACGAAAAAAATGTATAAGCAATTAGAGTGTCTCCCAAAAATGAGACATTTTTCCCATTATTCAAATGTCATGGTAAGATCATACAATATTCCAGAAAAGTGGGTACTAGGACATTTTTTAAGAGATAGGAAATTTACATTATGATGTTCAAGTTGGTGGAAGTATTGTAAAACGTCATGTTGATCAAATACAACCGTTAAATAAGAATCTTTTAGATCACGTGAATGTTAGAAAGGGAAAAATTTCAGACGTATTAAAGGCCAGCGACAAAATGTTACCAGGCCAAACCGGAACATTTGATTTAAAATCTTTGTTTTAAACTTAACAATAGATGATACAAGATTTTCATCAACGTTTTTGATAAACAGAGAAGGGAAAATAAGTTAATTTTAAAATTAATATTGCCAGTCTCGTTTGTACGACGACAAATTTTATATCTGCGAATGACAAGTCTTTTTATTAATCATTGGCAACAGCCTTCTTATATTCAGGTTCACAAAACAAACGTCAACTACAGACAACCTCAATCTCTCTCCTACCAGCCATTATAATTACTTCAGATATGACAATTTTACGAAAAATCATTGTCCCTTTTATTTCTGAATTAACTTTTATTTGCATAAGATGTATTGTTTAAAGTTACATTCGACTTTTTTTTTTAACATTTGAAATTTCTCTACTTCATATTTTAGATTTTTTGTTGCTCTCCAAAACACCTCCCGAATAAATTGTTGATTAGTCTTGGCGGGAAACGGATCAATGAACGCATGCCCCTTCAGAAACTGGAGAAAAAATGGTGTAATCTTGGATGAAGACACCCGAAACCGCCGTGATTTTTTAAAACATGTTACATAACTTGGCAGCAGTTGCAACGGTTGGAGGCTTCTGGCGCCTCCAATGGGGCCACCATCGTATGATACCTTATGTTTCAATTTGCCGCTAGAACCTCTTCCCTGTAACCTCGCCGCTGGTCGCGCCAAGTGTGGCCGAAGCCTTACAGTTTCGTGCGACTCCATCAGGTCGGCAGACCACGCTCAATATTCTCAATTCTTTATAATCCCTGCGGCGCCATACGACATTAGGTCAAGTTTGGCAGGCTACGCTAGACATCGCCAGTGATGCTGTTAGCTTCTGGTGCTCTTTTCAACGGTTTCTTGCGAACCCTCGCCGTAACTGTCTGTAACAAAAAAATGTGTATGTGTAAACCTACCGTAATACCAAAATCCCAAACACGCCTACACGAATCTGTACTGCTCAGCCTGTTCTGGGGGTAAGCATAATCTATCATGAGGTTGCTAGATCTTAAAAAAATATAAGCCTAGGCTTTAAAATTCACTTCTATCAGATTAATTTCACACCAAGAAAAAGACTACGTTAACTGTAAGACTATTTGAATATCAATGAAGTTATAAGACCTTACCTTCACAGTAATGGGAAACAGATCTAAATTGCAAAGAACAAAAAAGCTTCAACAACGTTCAGCTTACCGCTTCATTTTTCCATTGTTTATTCCACAGAATTAATGACTTGAATATAGGTTTTCATTATCTGAACTAAATTGTTGGTATAAACTGAAAATTTGTTACTAGAAATAGGTTGAGGTTGATAGTACATGTGGAATAAATTGTTGTTAAGAGATACATAAAAAGAGTTCTAAAGATGAGAGAGGAGATTCTTGTATAGGCTACACTGTAACTGGAGTTATATCATTTCATATTTAATAAACCTACAGAAAATGGGAGGAAATAAATTATATAGTAGGAGTGAAAAGTCAATATCAAGTTATATTATAAAAAAAAAAAATATTAATTTTATCAAATTCGTAAAGTTTAGTGGCCATCTTAAAAAAATAGATATAGCCATCTTAGGATAATGATTCAAAGTACAAACCAACATCTAAAATGATGATCACATTGACTTCTGATAATACACGGAAATACAATCTGTGATGATAAGTGTGCGGAAAGTAACTCTCTCTCTCTCTCTCTCTCTCTCTCTCTCTCTCTCTCTCTCTCTCTCTCTCTCTCTCTCTCAGATGATAACGCCATATTCAAAAGACGCGTTATAGAATACCCTGCTAATTAGTAACTCAATGATATAGTAATTCATACCTTTATCGATAGCCTATAAGGAAATTTCATCAATGATATATCAAATATGAATTATGGAGATAATTGAAATGTATTTGACATAATATCTCATATTAGGAGTTTCTTAAGGAAATGTAAACTGGAATAATAATGAGGTACTATTACATCTGCAATATGGGCATTATGGAAAACATAATTATAGGTTTAAATCTTTAAAGTAATAATTTGAAATATAGTTCACTGATTTGATGAGGGTATATTTTCAGGAATATAAAAACATGATTGATATTTTCATTTACCGAACGTTTAATCCCTAAAAGCAGACGGAATCTGGAATTATAATCTTTAGCAGCAATCAGTATTTAAAAAAAATATTATCTAGTTGACACACATATATATATATATATATATATATATATATATATATATATATATATATATATATATATATATATAGTTAGTATGAGAGAGAGAGAGAGAGAGAGAGAGAGAGAGAGAGAGAGAGAGAGAGAGAGAGAGAGAGAGAGAGAGAGAGAGAGAGATGGGACCACTATTTTGAACACTTGATCTTTTTCATAGTAGGGAGAGAGTGGAAACATAAACGAATTTGAATTACTCACTGCAATTAAAAAGATAAATAATAAAATCCATTTTGAAAAAAAGGAAACTTGGGAAAATATATCGTAAATAACATTTTTACTTTTTGTATGGGGAACATTTTTATGTTGATCTTTTAGTGACCCATAAAACCCAACAAGGTCTCACAGCCAAATCTTTTGATGTCACCACTACCCCTCCCCTTTGGGTACACTTCGATCCATCCCTCTATTTCCTGCACCATACGTCCACCACCCCCACGGCACTGGGGGTAGCCAAGGGAAGAGGGGGGGAGGGGGGGGGGACGAGGGATCTCTGGATATATAAAATCAGCCATAAACCTTCTGTCATCGGAACCTGTGAGGCTCAAACAGCTGACCTCCTCGTTCTGATGTAATATTAGAGAATATCATATCGTCTTTGATAGGATCCGGCCGCCCGCTCGCTTTTAGTTTTGACCAATAAGTCCTCGGCCCCTCCCAGGCCCTCCATCTTAACACCCCAACCCCGCCCTATATTCTCCTACAACTTGCAAATAACTACCCTCCCTACTGACACCCCAAACTTGGGCTCGCTGAGTGACAAAATTTTATTTTCTTTTTTTCTCCTCGTCAAAGGTCTATAAATTGGCTTGTCCAAGAGCGATTACTTCACCAAAATATAAACTTCGCTCCACAAGGCACTAGAAAAGTTGGAAGACCCAGGCCTACATGGCTGAGGAAGTAGATGATGAAGGGAGAAGTATTGATTTAAAAGTTCAAGATAGAGACGACTGGCGAAATCTAACCGAGACCCTTTGTGTCCATAAGCGTAAGAGATGATGATGATGGTACCATTTTAGTCTGCATGTTTATCCGTTTTATTATTTTGGCTAAACATTTGAAACTAAATGAACGAAGCGGAGACATTATAATGGTTTGTTGATATGAAAATATGCTTGAAAAATGAAGGTAGATTGCAACTATGGCGTTACTCAATACTAAATAGAAGTCAGTTCATCTTCATGATTTGATAGATGTCGTTGACTACCTTAGCTTTCTAGCTAATTCTTGAACTCATCTAGGATTATAAAAATCGGTAAAGTTTTACTCTATTAAAGATTCTCATTAAAAACAGAAAATATATGTTTTCCTGTAGTAAATAACGTGATTTGACCGAATTTGACCTTCATTTCAACCGCAAACAAACAGAACAACCAGTTCGACTAACTTTGAGTATCCGAACTGGTTGCTGTTGTTACGAGTGAAATAAGGGTGAAAACCTGTTAAATCATGTTACTTTCTACAGGAAAACATATATTTTCTGTTAAAATGTTTAAATATAAGGTCTCTTGTTATATATTTTCTGTTAAAATGTTCAAATATAAATTCCGGGTCACTTCACTCATCAAGAACGAATGCTAACATTAGCAATGTTACGCAACGTTACCAACATTACGATGGCATTGCTAACGTTAGCAATGCTACGATAATATTAGCATGCGTATTTTAAAGCACTTTTCCATATACCCTTTACACAATATATAGAAAGGTACAAAAGGGTACAGAACCTAACAAACCCACCTAACCTAACCTAGAAGTTCCCAGGTCACAACCCCTAGCCGGGGTGGACTGCCTTCCCAGGTCACAAATCTTCCCAGGTCACAAATCTTCCCAGGTCATAACCCCTATCCAAGGTTCTACCTGTAAATATATAAAATTAAAGAAGTTAAGGGCTTTTATGACTGCGACGACGAAACTTATGGGTCAACATGGTGCTGTGACTATGACGTCTTAACTTCTGTATATCCAAATCGCCGTTTCTTCTTTGTTTTAGCTTAGTATTGCACTTGGAACACTGTAAACGTTGGGCTACTACATTATGAGAATTAAAAACATTTTCAACATTAGAGTTCACGGAAATGCTTTCAAGTAGTATGGATTACTGCATATATATATATATATATATATATATATATATACATATATATATATATATATATATATATATATATATATATATATATATATATATATATATATATATATATATATATGTATATATATATATATATATATATATATATATATATATATTTGTAGGGTTACCCGACGCTGCCCAGGTATATTTGCACTTGGATTTTTAATGAGGGCATAAATACCCCCTCATTCAAAAATTTTGCTCCAAATGAAGCCAGCTGGAAAGCATTATTGTATAGTATTATATTTTAAAGAAAACGTTTTGAATGCTAGGGCGTTGCATTGAGAAATGTTTTTCAGATATTCTGGAGATTTAACTAAAAAAAGGTAGTCTAATTTTCCCTCAACTGCAACACAATCCAGGAGGTTCATTCTTTCATTTCTAAGCATCAGAGTGATTACATTGTGACATGAGGCCAACTTGTACTATTTTGAGCTGCCTCCATTGTTTCTTGGTTTCGATGGACGTTCATTCATTGTAGGTTTTCCTGAAGTTGATTCATATCTTTGATTTCTTGATTACTGATTTCATGTATCTGCTCTCCTTCGTTGATTATTTTCAATGCGAGAATTTCCTTAGTCTTCATCCTGTGCTTCAGGTCTAATTGCAATTCTGTTAGCATTGGTGTTCCTTCTTGAATTCCTCTACTCTTCATATTCGGTTTCACGTCTAGTTGCCATTCTGTTTGTAATAATGTTCCATTACAAATTCCTCTACTCTTCCTCTTCTGTTTGCCATTCTGTTGGCATTAATGTTCCTTTACAAATTCATCTACTCTTCATCTTCTGTTTACCATTCTGTTTGCTTTAATGTTCCTTCACAAATTTATCTACTCTTCGTTTTCTGTTTGCCATTCTGTTTGCATTAATGTTCCTTCACAAATTCATCTGCTCTTCGTTTTCTGTTTCACGTCTAGCGGCCATTCCTCTTGCAATGGTGTTCCTTCTTAAATTCCTCTGCTCTTCATATTCGGTTTCACGTCTAGTTGCACTTGTAATAATGTTCCTTCCCAAATTCATTTACTCTTCGTCTTCTGTTTGCTATTCTGTTTGCAATAATGATCCTTCACAAATTCATCTACTCTTCGTCTTCTGTTTGCTATTCTGTTTGCATTAATGATTCTTCACAAATTCATCTACTCTTCATCTTCTGATTGCCATTCTGTTTGCATTAATGTTCCTTCACAAATTCATCTGGTCTTCGTCTTCTGCTTCACGTCTAGCTGCCATTCCTCTTGCATTAGTGTTCCTTCATAAATTTATCCGCTTTTCTTCCTCTGCCTCGCGTCTAGCTGACAATTTGCTAGCATTGGTATTCCTTCTTAAAAGCCTCTGCTCTTCATCTTCGGTTTCATGTCTAGCGGCCATTTTGCTCGTATTATTGTTATTCACAAATTCATCTACTCTTCGTCTTCTGCTTTCCATTCTGTTTGCATTAGTGTTCCTTCGTAAATTCATCTATTCTCTGTCTACTGCTTCACGTCTAGCTGCCATTCCTCTTGCAATAGTGTTCCTTCGTAAATTCATCAGCTATTCGTCCTCTGCTTCATGTCAAGGTGACATTTTGCTAGCATTGGTGTTCCTTCTTAACTTCATCTGCTCTTCATCTTCGGTTTCACGTCTAGCTGCCATCTTGCTTGTATTAATGTTATTCACAAATTCATCTGTTCTTTGTCTTCTGCCTCACATCTAACCTCCCTTCTACTTGAATTAGTGTTCCTTCAAAAATTCATCTGCTTTCCGTCCACTGTTTCTTGTCTAGCTGACATTTTGCTTGCATCAGTGTTCCTTGTTAAATGCCTTTGCTTTTCATCTTTGGTTTCACGTCTAGCTGCTATTCTGCTTGCATTAGTGTTCCTTCAAAAATTCATCTGTTCTTCGTCTTCTGTTTGCCATTCTCTTTGCATTAGTGCTCGTTCTCAAATTTATCTGCTCTTCGTTGTGGAGGATTGATTTTGTTTTATTTTTGTTTTATATTTTTTAGTTGTTTGCCAAATCCAGAGAGAGAGAGAGAGAAGAGAGAGAGAGAGAGAGAGAGAGAGAGAGAGAGAGAGAGAGAGAGAGAGGTAGTTAGTGTATTGGTTGTTTGTTGTGAGAAAGACTGTTCGTATAAATAAGTTGTTTGTTTATGTTTTTATCTAGGTTAGGAAAGTTGTGAATGTCCCGGGTGAATGTTCTTTTTTATTTGACTGCAGCTAGAGGCAGTTGTGTAGTTTGAGTGCTGGATTTACTTTATATTTTTTACCAGCGTGGAAGTGTTTTGTTTATTTCAACAGCCGTAATTCCTCCTTTGGAGAGATTTTTTTTATGTGGAATTGATTGTTGACGACCTGGCTAATGATAAGAAAGTTGATACGGCTACTCTGAATTACATGATTGTTGATGACCCGGACCGAATGAAATTCCGATTGCTGTTGATGATGATGATGATGATGATGATAACCACGGCCCCAATCAGGCAAGTAGTTGTGGCAAATTGCCACCCAGTGGACTGTTAAAGTGAGAGTTGTGGTAGTGTGCTGCAAAAGACAGTTGGCAGTGTGTGGACGACTGTGTTGGTATCAACATATATCATATGAATATACATATTTTGGTGTTGGTGTGCCGTTTAATTTTAAGTTTTGTTAGGTTTTTTGGGTTTATATGAATGGTGTTAGTTTATTGTATGTTTAGTCTCCAAGTTTATGATTAGGCTTAGTTTTTAATAAATAGTTTAAGTGTGATTAATTTGGTTTATGATTTATTTTTAGTTTGTAAGAAATATAGTGTTAAGGGTATGGTTTGTTTTTATTTCCCTTCTGCCCAAGAGTCCAGTTAATAACGTAAGGGGAAAGTTTGTATTGAGGAGACTATTGTCAGTTAGAGTGATTCAAGGGTGTGGGGGTTGTTCTTGCAACATCCCGCCACATCGTCTTCTGCTTCACGGCTAGCTGCTTTTCTGCTTGCATTAGTGTTCCTTCTTGAATTCATCTACTTTTTGTCCTCTGCTTCACGTCTAGATGGCAGTTTACTAGCAATTGTGCTTCTTCTTAAATTCCTCTGCTCTTCATATTCAAATTCACGTCTAGTTGCCATTCTGCTTGTAAAAATGCTCCTTCACAAATTCATCTACTCTTCGTCTTCTGTTTGCCATTCTGTTTGAATTAATGTAATTAATGTTCCTTCACAAATTCATCTGTTCTACGTCTTCTGCTTCATGTCTAGCTGCCATTCCTCTTGCATTAGTGTTCCTTCATAAATTCATCCGCTTTTCGTCCTCTGCTTCACGTCTAGCTGACATTTTACTAGCATTGGTGTTCCTTCT
>NC_090763.1:30271128-30281128 GCF_036898095.1 Palaemon carinicauda
GGAAGAACAGTTATTTCCATAATCGGCAGTGACATTATTTCCAGCATTTTAGTATTAAAATATAGCTATATATATATATATATATATATATATATATATATATATATATATATATATATGTGTGTGTGTGTATGTGTGTATGTATATATATATATATATATATATATATATATATATATATTCATATATATATATATATATATATATATATATATATATATATGAATATATATATATATATATATATATATATGAATATATATATATATATATATATATATATATATATATATATATATATATATATATATATATATGAATATATGTTTATGTATTTATATATATATATACATATATATATATATATATATATATATATATATATATATATATATATATATGCACATATACACACACACTATATATATACATTTATACACACACTATATATATGCATATAAATTAATATATATATATATATATATATATATATATATATATATATATGTGTGTATTTTTATATGTATTTATATATATTTGTGTATATATATATATATATATATATATATATATATATATATACTGTACATATACATATATATATATATATATATATATATATATATATATATATATATATATATGTGTGTGTGTGTGTGTGTGTGTGTGTATGTGTGTATCTACTGTATATATGAATGAAAATTAACAAAATATCAGGCTCAAATTGACTAGAAATAAATTTTTACCTCATACAGTGATTGAAACCTAGTCTCTTCAAATGAAAGGAATGGTCCTGTTAGCATGATTGGTACCAACCTTGCCTTTCATTTGAAGAGACTAGATTTCAATACCAGTATGAGGTAGAAATTTATATACTGCGTTTACACACACACACACACACACACACATATATATATATGTATATATATATATATATATATATATATATATATATATATATATATATATATATATATATTTAACCAAAAACCGATAAATCGGTTGGAACCTTTGACCGGGGACGCCTCTCCATTTCCTAAAATAAAACAAAGAAAAAATTTTCATCTTTTCAATTGAACGTTTGAAAGAATTGATATAAATATTTTGGCCGGGTGTCACCGGTCGCTTGCTTTTGACATTACCCATAGTCATGGCGAAGAGTTGCCAATTTTTGACAGAAGGTAGTAATGGTAATTGACTTATCTTTCATGTCAGTCACAGGACTCAGCGTTAAAAACTAATGTAGATCACACGGTAGCGTGTAGCATGTAGGTACGTCTTGTAGGAACGATTAGTTACTAGATAGATGTCCATGTTGATGTATAAAAATTTTGACCGAGTGTCACCGGCCGCTTACTTTTGACATTACCCATAGTCATAAAACAGAACACTGTGATTCGTGATCAATTCACGGAGATAAAATGTAGTATTCTACACCTATACTATGCTGAGGAACGCATTATAACTCCAACCTCTGATAGGTATTACCTCTTACTATGTGTTTCCTGTTTCTTACCTTGTTTCTTCTTTCTACCTCTTACCTCCCACATCTTGCATTCTTATAGTTATGCCTCCTACCTCCTTCATCTTTCATCCTTCATCTTTCATCCTACATCCTATATACTCCTATATCTCCTACCTCCTACCCTCCACATCCTACCTTCTACCCCTTACATCCTTTATCTTTTACCTCCTACCTCCTACATCATACCTCTTATCTCCTACATAATAATAGAAAAAAATAGATGATATATGTAGAAACCATAAAGACTGGAATATACTCCTATCCGGAGATTTTAACTTTCCTTTCGTGGATTGGAAAGAACGAATAGAAGAAAGTGGTTGTATGTATACATATAAAAAAGAGAGTAATAGTAGCGCAGAAGATAAGAGGCGATTTGAAAAGCTTCAAGATATGCTATTAGACCATAATATGCAACAAATAAACCACATTCCAACAAGAAAGGAAACTGTCCTAGATCTAGTATTTGTGAATGAGGTGAATTATGTTAAAGAAATAATAGTGTATAACACGGGAATTTCAGACCACAATGTCATAGAATTGATAGTTCATTCCAAAGCTAGTGATCGCAGAATTAATAAAAGCACAAAACTTTGGGAAGGATATGGAAAATATAATTTTTACAGTAAGAATATAAAATGGTCAGAAATAAATGAAGAACTGAATAAAGAATGGAAAAATGTATTTGTAAGTGATAATATACAGGTAAATACGGACATACTGTACAAAATACTGGAGAAAATTGTTGAAAAATATGTACCAAAAAAAAAAAAAACAATAAACAAAAGACGTGCATTCCAAGAGACAGAATGATCTTATTTCAGAAAATTAGAAAGTGGAAGAAAAATCTTGCAAAAGAAAAAAATGTGTGGAAAATGATTGATACAAAATGTAAGATAGAAAATGCAGAACAAAAGATTATACAGTCGAAAGAAAATGAAAAAAGAGACTTAGAAGAAAGGACACTTCAAAATATAAAAAGAAACCCCAAAGTACTTTACTCCTATGCAAAAAAGATGAATAAAGGGAGAATAGAAATAGGCCCTCTAAGAATTGAAGGACGGCTAACGAATGAAAAAAAGGAAATATGCAACATATTAGCAGAAAAATATAAGAGTGAGTTCACGCCAAGAATTGCGAATGAGAATAATGAAACAGAAATGAGAGAAGAAAATGTTGAATATCTAACGGATATAGATATTAATGAAGCAGATATTGTCAAGGCTATAAACGAAATTAAAAATGGATCGGCAGCCGGACCAGATGGAGTTCCAGCGATTTTGTTAAAAAAAAAACTGCAAACTATCGCGAAGTCGCTTGCAATACTGCTAAGACAAAGTGTAGATATGAGCAAGATATATGTTAAACATAAATTAGCTTATATAACCCCTATCTTCAAAAGTGGATCAAGACTAGAGGCAGGCAATTATAGACCTGTTAGTCTAACATCACATATTATGAAAGTGTATGAGAGGGTAATAAAAAAGAAAATAATGAATCATTTGGTTAAAAATAATCTATTTAATATAGGTCAACACGGTTTTGTGCCTGGAAAAAGTACACAAACCCAACTGATAGCACACTATGAAAACATATACAAAAATATGATAAATGAAAAAGATCTATCTAGATTTTGCAAAAGCCTTTGACAAGGTAGACCACAATATATTAGAGAAAAAAATGAATGAGAAAGCATAATATTGGGGGAAAGATAGGAAAATGGGTAAAAGAATTCCTGCAAAACAGAAAACAGATAGTGGTTGCAAATGACGAGAAATCGGATAAAGCTCAGGTAATATCTGGCGTGCCACAAGGTACGGTTTTAGCTGCACTGCTGTTTGTTATTATGATCTCAGACATAGACTGCGATGTTGAAAACTCTGTAGTGAGAAGTTTCGCCGATGACACAAGAATAAGTAGAGAAATTACTTGTGATGAAGATAGGAACTCACTACAAAGAGATCTAAACAAAATTTATGAATGGGCGGAGATAAATAGGATGGTATTTAACTCGGCAATGAATTATGGAAACAGAGAAGGAATGGTATATGCATACAAGGGACCTAATAACGAGACAATCACAAACAAGGAAGCAATTAAAGACCTTGGTGTAATGTTAAATAGTAATATGTTATGCAACGACCAAATTGCAACACTGTTGGCTAAATGTAAAACAAAAATGGGAATGTTATTCAGACACTTTAAAACAAGAAAAGCTGAACACATGATTATGCTTTACAAAACTTATGTACGTAGTACATTCGAGTACTGCAATGTGATATGGTACCCACACTACCAAAAGGATATTGCACAAATAGAGAGTGTACAAAGGTCCTATACTGCTAGAATAGAAGAAGTTAAGGACCTTGACTACTGGGAAAGACTGCAAATTTTAAAACTATACAGTCTAGAAAGGAGAAGAGAACGCTACATGATAATACAAGCATGGAAGCAAATAGAAGGAATTACTGAAAACATCACGGAGCTAAAAATATCAGAAAGAGCAAGCTGAGGTAGATTAATAGTGCCAAAAAATATACCAGGAAAACTAAGGAAGGCGCACAGGACATTAATCCACTACGCACCAGCATCGATAATGCAGCGACTATTTAATGTGCTGCCTGCTCATCTAAGAAACATATCAGGAGTGAGCGTAAATGTGTTTAAGAATAAGCTCGATAAATACCTAAGATGCATCCCAGACCATCCAAGACTGGAAGATGCAAAATACACCAGAAGATGCATTAGCAACTCTCTGGTGGATATACGAGGTGCCTCACACTGAGGGACCTGGGGGAACCCAAACAAAAAATAAGGCAATAAGGTAAGGTACTCCTACATAACATCTTGCCTCTTACCTCCTACCTCTTACCGCTTACCTCTTATAAGAGGTACATCTCTTACCTCCTACCCTCAACCTCCTACATCTTTTATCCTACATCCTAGATCTTTATACCTCCTACCACTTACCTCCAACCTACTACTTCCTACCATCCACATCCTACCTCTTACCTCTTACCTCTTACCACTTACCTCCTACCTCTTACCTTTTACCTCCTACTTCTTACCTTCTACTTCCTACTTCCTACCTCTTACCTTTTACCTTTTACCTCCTACCTTTTCTACACATTTTCTTTCGTACCCTGCCTCTTTCATTTCTTACTTTTCAACGCTTAATTCACTAGCATACCTCCTACTTCCTACCCGTTACCCGGCACCTCTTACTTACCTTTAGATTTACTTTTACATCTTATCACACGCCTTATTTGTTTACCTAAAAAATTGTTTACCTTTTACCTCCCTTACTATCTACCTCTTACCTCCTACATCCATTCCTTGACTGCCTTTCTACAACTTATGATAATTTTTTACCTATTAGTATTACGTCCTAATCTCTACAATCAACCGCATTCCCCTCATCATAATATACATCAACATGGAAATCTATCAAGTAACTTATCGTTCCTACAAGACGTACCTACATGCTACACGCTACCGTGTGATCTACATTAGTCTTTAACGCCGAGTCCTTTAACTGACATGAAAGATAAGTCAATTACCATTACTACCTTCTCTCAAAAATTGGCAACTCTTCGCCATGACTATGGGTAATGTCAAAATCAAGCGACCGGTGACATCCGGTCAAAATATTTATATCAATTCTTTCAGACGCTCAATTGAAAAGATGAAAAATTTTTCTTTGTTTTATTTCAGGACATGGAGAGGCGTCCCCGGTCAAAGGTTCCAACCGATTTATCGGCTTTTGGTTAAATATCACTCTTTTTTTTGCACAATCGTATTAATTGAGTAGTTGAGAACTAAAAGAGACCAGATTATTAGTAACATGAAATTCAATTTGTTTATTCTTATTCTAAATTCTTATTTACATCCACCGCACGACAAAAGCGGTTTCGTAAGCTAAAATTTCAATCAAAAGTTTGGGAAAACAATCGATTACTTGAATATTTCAATAATTACAACACTGACTGCATCAGTTACCTTTTCGTTGGTATTGGTAATGTTCATCATGGTTGGTAAGGTTGAAAATCTGTTGCGAATGAAATGTAAAATGAACTAAAATTTATCAATCCGACGAGAGTACAATATGCTAAGTGATGTACTGATTTTCTTTTATATAACGTACCCGAGTCCCATCCACGTCCCACGGGTTTAATGTTGCACTTTGCCCACCTGCCGTGACGCAATAAACAGGGTGTGATGAAGGTCTTATCTGCCCCAACATTATTGAAAGTGACGTCAAAGGTACAGGTTTAACATTCTAAACGTTTATGATAATGTCAAATTCCCATGGTAAAATGGGCTTGCATGCACACCTGCGAGAGTTTTAAAATTGAATGGCAGGTGTTAATATTACTGATACCTTGATTTCTCCACTCAAAACCATGGTATCTATTCCTTGGTCAGTAGCCGTGACGTAATTTCATCTTTATTACATTACTGAACTGCCTGCTGCCTCAAATCCCGTACAGTTTCCCACAGATAACACCGAAGAATTCGCCGCAGTATGAACAGAATAGCTTATGAAGCTAGGTGATCTACTAACACCACGGGACCAAACGTACAAAATCGGAAGGTCAAGCAGCTTTATATATGTCGTTAACCTACTAAAAGTAAAATACCTGAGCAGCTTGTTCGGGCATCAAAAAGTAAGCCATACTGCTTATCTGAAATAGCGTGTTATCTCTCATGTTACCTTACCCCACAAGATAATTGATAATAAGGTAAATTCCAGCATAATCTAGGCAACACCTAAGTTCAGATTTTCAAAATCTTGTGTCGAACGTCTTTCTAACTCCTTAAGAAACAGAGCTAATGAACATTATCGTAAGCAGAAGGAGTCGTTCAATAACAAAGATCACGTGACTTCAGATATGACATCACGTGATTATCCGAACCATCATAGCAATAATCTAAGACTATGATTTTAAAATTTGGGATCGAACGTCTTTGTAGCTCATATCATTCGGGGGCCGATATACAAGCGTTCCCGCTAGTATACTATTTGAAACCTATGTAACATGACCTTACCCCACGTGACCATCTAAATGCGTCCGCAAATAGCCTAGACCACAATTTAAGTTCAGACCTACAAAACCTGGGGTTAAATGTCTTTCTAGCTGATTCAGAGGGTGAGATACAAGCATTGCCGTTATAGTACCTTTTAAAAACTCATGTCACGTGACCCTACCCCCCGTGACCACCTGGTCACATCCGCACATAGCCTAAGCCACCCCTTATAAGTTTATCTTCAAAACCTGGGGTCGAACATCTTTCTAGCTTATTCAGAAGCTGAGAAATAAGCTCCCCCGTTTTTGCTTTTGAAGCGTCTATCTCTATATCTACCTACGTGACCTTACCCACGTGACCATCTAAATGTGTCCGCAAATAGCCTAGGCCACAATTTAAGTTCAGACCTACAAAACCTGGGGTTAAACGTCTTTCTAGCTGATTCAGAGGCTGAGAAACAAGCATTGCCGTTATAGTACCTTTTGAAAACTCTTGTCACGTGACCCTACCCCACGTGACCAACATCCGCACATAGCCTAAGCCACCCCTTATAAGTTTATCTTCAAAACCTGGGGTCAAACATCTTTCTAGCATATTCAGAAGCTGAGAAATAAGCTCCCCCATTTTTACTTTTGAAGCATCTATATCTAAGTCTATCTACGTGACCTTACCCCACGTGACCATCTAAATGCGTCTGCAAATAGCCTAGGCCACAATTTAAGTTCAGACCTACAAAACCTGGGGTCAAACGTCTTTCTAGCTGATTCAGAGGCTGAGAAACAAGCACTGCCGTTATAGTACCTTTTGAAAACTCTTGTCACGTGACCCTACCCCACGTGACCACCTGGTCACATCTGTACATAGCCTAAGCCACCCCTTATAAGTTTATCTTCAAAACCTGGGGTCGAACATCTTTCTAGCTTATTCAGAAGCTGAGAAATAAGCTCCCCCGTTTTTGCTTTTGAAGCGTCTATCTCTATATCTACCTACGTGACCTTACCCCACGTGACCATCTAAATGTGTCCGCAAATAGCCTAGGCCACAATTTAAGTTCAGACCTACAAAACCTGGGGTTAAACGTCTTTCTAGCTGATTCAGAGGCTGAGAAACAAGCATTGCCGTTATAGTACCTTATGAAAACTCTTGTCACGTGACCCTACCCCACGTGACCAACATCCGCACATAGCCTAAGCCACCCCTTATAAGTTTATCTTCAAAACCTGGGGTCGAACATCTTTCTAGCATATTCAGAAGCTGAGAAATAAGCTCCCCCATTTTTACTTTTGAAGCGTCTATATCTAAGTCTATCTACGTGACCTTACCCCACGTGACCATCTAAATGCGTCCGCAAATAGCCTAGGCCACAATTTAAGTTCAGACCTACAAAACCTGGGGTCAAACGTCTTTCTAGCTGATTCAGAGGCTGAGAAACAAGCACTGCCGTTATAGTACCTTTTGAAAACTCATGTCACGTGACCCTACCCCACTTGACCACCTGGTCACATCCGCACATAGCCTAAGCCACCCCTTATAAGTTTATCTTCAAAACCTGGGGTCTAACATCTTTCTAGCTTATTCAGAAGCTGAGAATTAAGCTCCCCCGTTTTTGCTTTTGAAGCGTCTATCTCTATATCTACCTATCTATCTATATATAGAACACTTGAATGTTTATGCAAAATATGCCATATTTTGGCATATCTTTGACGTGATATCTCTTGACCCTTAAAATATAGGGACTTGAAACTTTCAGGATTGCCTAGAAATAATAAGAAAAGGCAAATCCTAAAGTTTCAAGCTTCTACTTTGTCGGGAAAGTACTTTTCTAAAAACCCGTATTTTCGCGTTTTGGTATCGTATACAACAGCACTGGCTGCATTTTTGTGTGTTTTGCATGCAATACTCAATATCTCAAAACCCTTTTGAGCTAGAGACTTGAAACTTTCAGGTTCACCTATGTGTTATTAGAAGACAATAATAGCCAAATTTCATGCCCATATTCCATCGGGAAGGTGGTTTTTGCGGGTTTTATCTATCCCCATTGCTTTTATTTCAAGGGAGTGGGGAGGAGAGAGAGAGAGAGGGCGTTGTTTTGTCCCCGGTCGCGCTTGCCAGCGCTGTGATATATATATATATATATATATATATATCTATAACTATATCTATATATATATATATATATATATATATCTAGATATATATATATATATATATATATATTATTATTACTATCCAAGCTACAACCCTAGTTGGAAAAGCAAGATGCTATAAGCCCAGGGGCTCCAACAGGGAAAAATAGCCCATTGAGGAAAGGAAATAAGGAAATAAATAAATGAAGAGAACAAATTAACAATAAATCATTCTAAAATAAGTAACAACGTCAAAACAGACATGTCATATATAAACTATTAACAGCATCAAAAACAAATATCTCATAAATAAACTATAAAAAGACTCATGTCCGCCTGGTCAACAAAAAAGCATTTGCTCCAACTTTGAACTTTTGAAGTTCTACTGATTCAACCACCTGATTAGGAGTATCATTCCACAACTTGGTAACAGCTGAAATAAAACTTCTAGAGTACTGCGTAGCATTGAGCCTCGTGATGGAGAAGGCCTGGCTATTAGAATTAACTGCCTGCCTAGTATTACGAACAGGATAGAATTGTCCAGGGAGATCTGAATGTAAAGGATGGTCAGAGTTATGAAAAATCTTATGCAACATGCATAATGAATTAATTGAACGACGGTGCCAGAGATTAATATCTAGATCAGGAATAAGAAATTTAATAGACCGTAAGTTTCTGTCCAACAAATTAAGATGAGAATCAGCAGCTGAAGACCAGACAGGAGAACAATACTCAAAACAAGGTAGAATGAAAGAATTAAAACACTTCTTCAGAATAGATTGATCACCGGAAATCTTGAAAGGCTTTCTCAATAAGCCTATTTTTTGTGCAATTGAAGAAGACACAGACCTTATATGTTTCTCAAAAGTAAATTTACTGTCGAGAATCACACCTAAAATTTTGAAAGTCATACATATTTAAAGAAACATTATCAATACTGAGATCCGGATGTTGAGGAGCCACCGTCCTTGACCTACTTACAATCATACTTTGAGTTTTGTTAGGATTCAACTTCATACCCCATAATTTGCACCATGCACTAATTATAGCTAAATCTCTATTAAGGGATTCACCAACCCTAGATCTACATTCAGGGGATGGAATTGATGCAAAGAGAGTAGCATCATCTGCATATGCAACAAGCTTGTTTTCTAGGCCAAACCACATGTCATGTGTATATAGTATGAAAAGTAATGGGCCAAGAACACTACCCTGTGGAACAACGGATATCACATTCCTATAATCACTATGGTGCCCATCAACAACAACTCTTTGAGATCTATTACTTAAAAAATCAATAATAATGCTAAGAAACGACCCACCC
>NC_090763.1:30298628-30304461 GCF_036898095.1 Palaemon carinicauda
GGACATAAGTGTTATGCCTCTGAATTATTGCAATCAGTCAGGTCTCCTTTTTTTGCTATTTGTACCTACACTTTTAACTCCCATTCATCGGGTTTTGCCTTTTCATGCCACATTCTACAAAATAATCTTATAAGTATTCTGGGAGTTATTCCATCATATCCAGGGCTTTCCATATCTAGTTTACTATGATCTCTTCGATTTCAAACACACTGAATTCACTCATGGGTACATCAAGGTATTCATCAGCTTCATGTATATCAATCAAATTATTCCCTTCATATCTACTATTCATGCCCCACTAAAGTGTTCCATCCAAAGTAGTCTTCATTTATCTTCTGTTGCTATAACAGAGCCATCTGTCTCTTTGATGAGTATATGCTTCTTTTTTGCCATAGTCAAGATTTCATTAATAATTCTATGAGCAATTCCTACACCACAGCCAGTTCCTAAATACATAGCATAGTTAGCCTCATCTGGTTTACTGTCTAAATATTCTCTTCGGTAATTCCTGGCTTATATTTCGACCTCATTATCAATATTGGGATACTTAGCATGCTCAGCCTTGTAATTTTCATAACTTCCTCGAGAACTTTCAACACATCGCAAAATTATGAAACAAACGTTTTTTGACGATTTCTTCTCATCTGGTTATTTAATCATTTCCTTCACTCTGCAATTTCTTTTTAGTTTATTTCTCTTGTTTCTTATATTTTTCTATTGATGGGTACTCGAATAAGGAAAAGTATACTGGTAACTTATAAATGCATGCGCTACAAAAAAAGAAATATTTGTCGCATTTTTATTCATTCCTTTAGGACTGCTGCTAAAGAGCTCAAACGATTTGCTGAGGTTACCGTCCGTCGGGTCGACAAGACAGCTGCCTTTGTACTCATCAACACCCACGAGTACCACGAGAAAATGGACGCCATCCTCGCCGACCTGACCAAATTCGAACGCCTCACGAGCAACCCTGTTGAAGAAATCAAGAGGGAAGCAAATCGTACCATCGAGGCCATTAATGCTGCAACTAACGCGGTACACCTACCCATGATTTCGGGGGATTATGGACCTGGTTACCTCTACGGCAATGTTAAAACCCACAAACAAGGCAACCCATTCCGACCTATCATCAGTCAATGCCCTACGCCTACATACCAGCTGGCCAAGAAACTGAACACGATTTTGACGCCATATGTCCCCGACCGCCACTTTGTGGCCTCCTCTGCCGAATTCCTAGAGAGGATCAAGGACTTCCGTGGCGAGGGGGTCATAGCATCGGTGGACGTCGAATCTTTGTTCACTAATGTCCCTGTCGACGAAACCATCGCCGATAGAGTCTACAGGGACGAGACGACTCCTGAATTATATATCCCAGAGCAAGCCCTTCAGACCCTCCTTGCCATTTGCACTAAAAGGGCCCCATTTACTACTCATCGTGGGCACTTGTACTTACAAAAGGATGGCGTGGCGATGGGCTCGCCCTTGGGCGTACTCTTTGCTAACTTCTACATGGGAGTAGTAGAGGAGAGGGTATTCTCCCAACTCGAGTGCCCCCTCGTTTACTTCCGTTATATTGACGACACTTTCATCAAAGCTGCCTCCACCGAAGCCATCGAGAATCTAAGGAGGACCTTTGAGGACAACAGCGTCCTCCACTTCACCCTTGAGAACAGCGTTGACAACAGCCTCCCATTCCTGGACGTCTTGATTTCTTCCACCAACGAGGGATTCCAGACCACTGTCTACACCAAGCCCACAAATCTCGACATGTGTCTAAATGGCGAAAGTGAATGTCCTGCCCTCTACAGGGCCTCGACAATCAAGGCCTTTGTACGCAGGGCCTTGTCTCACTGCTCGACATGGACTGACACCCACAAGGAGCTGGAAAGGGTCGCACAGGTCCTCATCAAGAACGGCTACAGCAACAAGCAAGTCCAGCGTGAAGTGAGGACAGTTATAGACAAGAGGTATGGGTCCCCTTTGGTGGAAGGGTCCGACAGCGCCAGCCAGGGGTCCGACAGAACTACAGATAGGTCCGACACCTCCACCAACAGATCTAGGGACATCAAACTTTACTACAAAGGCCTCATGCACCACGCCGAATATCAGCGGGATGAGAAGGCCATTAAAGACATCATCGATAACAACGTTTCACCCACTGATGAGACCACGAAAGTGAAACTCATCATCTACTACCAGACTGAAAAAACCCGCAACTTGATCATGAGGAACAATCCAGCGCCCCCTGAGAACGACCCTCTGAAGAAGACAAATGTAGTCTACTCTTACCATTGCCCAGTCCGAGGATGCCCCGGCAAATACATAGGTATGACTACCATGAAACTCTCGAAGAGGATCTCGTGCCACGTTCAGCAAGGTGCTATCAGAAATCATGCTCTACAGCGACATAACTCCCAAATTAGCCGGGCAGACATCGTCGCCAATACCAAAATTATCGGCAGCGCCACGGACAGCAGGCGCTTACGAATTTTGGAAGCTTAGTTAATCCAGAACAGGAAACCAGCGTTGAGTACGACTCAAGAAATGTTCCTCCTACCATCCTGTCGACGTACCAACGCTAGGAACCAAGAACAAGACCTCCAGAATGATGACAACCCCGATTCTGACACCCCTACAAATGGAGAAATCGTCTGGCCGAATGCTGATTTTGGCGGCGAACATGGCCCGGAATTTCAGCCTGCTGAGCATGAGAATGGGCTGACTGACTTTGAGCCCGTCTCGGCGCGCGCCTCAGCCAATCAGGGAGCTCGGATACCTCTCTCAGCCCAGTCCACTGAGCGAGAGAGGAGCCTGCCTGACTTTTTGGCTGGCTCGGCGCGCGTCCTGACCAATCAGGATCCAGGATTCCTTCCTACCTCTCAGCCTGGGAGGCCAAACCGAGCTCGTCGTACATCTGCCACCCGAACTTACAACCTCCGCTCGACCAATCAAAATTCGAGGCCCCTCTCTACGAACCAGAGCCGGGATATATAAGGACCCAGATCCAGCCAGAGCCCCACTTCTCGCCTAAAGATGGAGCAAGCTGTTCCGAAACGCGTCGCAACCCACTCCTGACTTTACCTGTTGTAATTTTCGAGTAATACTTGTACTTGTATTAATTACATCCAGCCTTAACCTGATTTGTATCCTTCACCCTGATGAGCTTCGCCAATTTGCTAGCTGAATGTAGCGATCCTGAAAAAAGAATTGTCCGAAGAATCGAGAAATTGGACAAGAAATTGAATTCTGCCGATGCAGCCATTGTATTTAACTCCACCTGTTTGAAGGAGGGTCTCCTACCAAGATATTATTATCATTATTATTATCATTATTATCATTATCACTTCCTAAGCTAAAACCCTAGTTGGAAAAGCAGGATGCTATAAACCTAGGGGGTACAACAGGGAAAATAGCTTAGTAAGGAAAGGAAACAAAGAAAAAAATATTTTAAGAAGAGGAAGATTAAAATAAATATCTCCTATATAAACTATAAAATCTTTAACAAACCAAGATGAAGAGAATCAAGATAGAACAGTGTGCCCCAGTGTACCCTCAAGCAAGAGAAATCTAACCCAAAAGACAGTGGAAGACTAAGTTACAGAGGCTATAGCACTACCCATGATTAGAGAACAATGGTTTTGATTTTGGAGTGTCCTTCTCCTAGAAGAGCTGCTTACCATACCTAAAAAGTCTCTTCTACCTTTACAAAGAGAAAAGCTGCCACGGAACAATCACAGTGATGTAAAAAGAATTGTTTGGTAATCTCAGTGTTATCAGGTGTATGAAGACGGTGGAGAATGTGTAAAGAATAGGCCAAACTATCCGGTGTGTTTGCGTGTAGGCAAAGGGAAAATGAACCGTAACCAGAAAGAAGTATCTAATGTAGTATTTTCTGGCAAGTCAAAAGACCCCATAACTCTCTAGCAGTAGTATATCAACACGTGGCGAGTGCCCTGGCCAACCTACTACCTACCAAAAATAGGAATGAATGACAAGCGATTGTGATTCAGTTCTGGTAGGCCCTGCTGCTTCCTCCGGTTGCCTCGGATGACCGCGGAGGTAGTAGCTATAGGGGATTCATCTTATGAAGCCTTATGTGGTGGATAACGGGGAAACGTGGGCTGTGGGACCCTAGCAGTACCAGCCGAACTCGACTGAGTCCCTTATCAGGCTGGGAAGAGCGTTGAGAGGAAACATCCCACATTTTTTTTTTTATTTGTTTGATATCGACTACCCCCAAAATGGGGGGAAAGTATAATTTAGAAAAGAGAGAAGAAGCGACAGTTGTTAGTAAACCTGATTTGGCAGAAGAGAATTATGACAAAATGACCGTGAAAGATCATCTTCCATCTGAAAAAAGGCCGAAGAAAAGTAAAATTATAATTATGACCTTTAAGAATGGCGAGGAACACAAAGGAAAGGTGACTGAAGTGAACAAACCTAACTCAAAGCGCAAATTCGTGTGCTTCGTAAAACTAGAGGGAGGTAAAACAATTGAAGTTGACTTCGAAAATGAAATAAGGGACTGGAAATATCTTATTAATGAAAAAGAAGAAGAAACCGAAGAACGAGAGAACAAGGAAAATTTCGAACTAGATAACATTGGTACTTACTGGATGAAAATGTCAAATGACGAGTGTTTGGTAGAGGAAATAACCACATATGTGGTAGAAGTTCCAAAGAGTCGTCATCATGAACCTGAAGTTATAAACGCTAAAGAAAAAGAACTTGAAAATTTTGAGTATTATGAAGCATTTGAAGAAGTAAAAGATAAAGGACAGGAGAAAATTGGTTCAAGGTGGGTTATAACTGAAAAAGAGAGACAAGATGGGCAGAAGACCAAAATAAAAGCAAGGTTAGTTGCTAGAGGATTCCAGGAAACTGAGAAACCAAAATCAGATTCCCCAACCGCCTTGAGAGAGTCTTTCAAGACTTTCATCGCAGTATCGGCTAATGAAGGATTTGAACTGGAGAGCGTCGACATTTCCGCAGCTTTCTTACAGGCCGAAAAACTGGAGCGTGATGTGTTTGTTGAACCACCCAAAGATGTAAAACAGGAAGGAACCATTTGGAAACTGAAAAAGCCAATCTATGGGCTTGAAGACGCAGGTAGGAAATTTTGGCTTAAAGTTGACAAGATTTTTAAAGGAAGAGGAATGAAAACACTGCATGGAGATAACGCCTTCTACTACCTCCATGACGGCAGATCATTACTTGGTATGATTTTATGTCATGTTGATGATTTTTCGATTTCAGGAAAAAGAGAATTTGTGGATATGATCAAGGATCTTTTAATGAAAAATTTCACGATTTCAAAGGTTGAGTCATCTGAATTCAGATTTACAGGGATTGATATAGTTAAAACAAGAGAAGGAATAGAAGTAAGCATGGAGGATTATGCCCAATCCATTGAGGAAATCAAAGAAATGAGGAAAATTGGAAATGACGAACCTCTGACAAAAACCGAATATAAAGTTTTCAGGAAGTATGCAGGAAAAATCCAGTGGTTGGCGGAAAATGTCCGACCCGACTTGGCTATTGTTGGATTGAACATGTCTATGAAAAATAAAGATGCTACGATCGGTGATCTAAAGAGAGTAAACAAGATAGTGAAGAAAATAAAATCAAAAGAAAGCAAAATAAAGTTCGGTAAAATAGGGAAGAAAGAAGACCTGAAAATTTATGGCCTCGGCGATGCGAGTTACAGATGTGACTCAAAGTCAATTGGGGGTAACTTGATTTTAATGGGAAACAAGAAAACTGATATAGTAGCTCCTATATATTGGAAAACAAAAACCATCAAACAAGTGTGCTATTCTGCCAAAGACGCCGA
>NC_090763.1:30304961-30317461 GCF_036898095.1 Palaemon carinicauda
GACGCCGAAACGAGGAACTTAACTAAATTAGTAGATGACAGTGTTTATTTAGCAAAAAGTGTTGAACAACTTATGTTTGGAGAAAAAGGAGGAAAAATCCCAGTAAAACTGTTCACAGGCAGCAGACCAACGCTGGAGAGTATAGCATCATCAAAACAAGTAGAAAGAAAATTGTTAAGAAACGCAGTGGCAGACTTGAAGGAGAAACTAATTCATAAAGAAGTAGAATCATATAGTTGGCTGAATGCTAAAGACATGATAACAGACATATTAACAAAGGAAAATAAAGAGAGTGATGACTTGGTGGAAGTCTTAGTTAAGGGAAGACTTAGAGTGGCTGTAAATGAAGATAATCTTGTTCATTTTAAAAACGATGAGTTCAGGTTAGAAAATGTTAAAATTAAAGACAAGGGAAACAGGTTTTAAATATGTGTAATTTCTTTTGCAATTCTTAGATATTTATGCAATGGAATGTTGTACGTGATGTAGACTGTTATTGTTCTTTTATTATGAAATGCTATTGTTTGTATTCATATTACAATGTACGTTTAGTTTGAGCTTGGTAACAATTTTATATTTGTTACAATATTTTATCCATTTTATTATAATTAGTAACTTATGTATATATCTGTTTGTTTAACGAAGTAAAACAAAAAAGGAGGCCGGGGGAATAACAGATAACAATCCTTATTTTGAAATTCTGATCTATTGTCAGCCCAAAATCCCTCAGTAGGATATCCGTATTTCTCGCACCAGTTCTGGGTGATGGCATGCAAAACAGTGACTGCTTCTTTGTTCTTTAGCACAACTCCACTTATTAATTTTGTGAAGGCGTCTACCATCCACAGAATGTTATTCTCCTTTACTTGCTTTAGGTCAACTGTGACCTTTTGATTAAATTCCGTCACTGTTGGGATGGCAACTTTTGGTATACCTAATGATTTTTTATACTTTTGGCAGGGTATACATTCATTAACAACTTTCTTAATAACCTTTTTGGCTCGGTTGGATACTACTCCTGCCAATGTGAACAAATGGAGGAGTTGAGTCTCTCCCTTATGGCCAGATACCAGATGTACCTTTTTTACTCTTTTATACTCTGATATCTCTTTATTGCTTTCCAATTTCTTGGCAAACATTACAATCTCTTCTTCGCTACATTCTTTATTGGTTTCCAAGACAACGGCAAGGTGGTTACCTTTAGTGGTTATCAAATCTATCTCTAGGTTCGGAACCAAGCTTCTGATAACTAATTTTTCCTTTCCTTTCTCGTAATCCTGAGAGGCACTCCATTTCTGGAGTTGTTCTTTAGAACACAAAAAAGGGATATTAGCTTCAATAGCATAAATTTGCACTCGTAGTCTACTGAACTCTGTTCCATTTTTCTTTCCTTTAATTATCAGTGGAACTTCAAACATTTTGTAACATTCATAAACTTTACTTGGTCCAAATTTGAACTTTTTCTTTTCTATTCTTTTAACATTAACTTGTCCTTTTCCAAATTGATTTTTCTTCAGATATTCTTCTATCCATTTAATTCCTGCCACATTTTTGGGTGCACCATTGTCAATAATCATCTCAGTTTCATTGATTTCATCCGTGAAGTAAATTTCAGGCATTTCTACTTCTCCTCTCTCATCTTCAACACTCACAAATCTGATGTTACTTAATCTATTCAGACAGCATTCATTTCTACACCTTTTCTCTCTCGATTCTGATCTGAGCCTCCTGCCGCCCTCCATCGGACGATCTTGCCGATTCCTTTCAAGTTCTTCACGATCCTCACTTCTCCTTTCCGAAGGTTCTCTTCGTTTAAAGGAGTCTATTCTGTTTCGGTTTCTATCTCCTGATCGAGAGTAATATCTTCTACTCTGATATCTTCTTCCTGACTCTCTCCTGTTTTGGCTTCTGTCTCGCGAACGGGAGTATGGTCTACTATTTCTTTGCTCATTTGATCTCGATGTAGATCTTTGTCTATTTGTATAAAATACGTCCAATTCCTTTTCGGGTCTTTGGTTTTCTATCTTTAGTTCCTTGAACTTCTTTTTACATATTTCTATTGTCACTTTATCTTCTACATTTTTTAGCTGTTTCATAATTGAAATTTTTTCCGTTGTTTCTAATTTAGACTTATCTAAAAACAAAACTGTAGTCCATAACTTCCATTTTGATCCAAAGTTTGCTCTATCCATTTTCACTAAAAGATTCTCAAATCTATTCAGATACTCTTCACCTGTTTCTTTGTCTTTCTGTTCAAATTTTTGTATTTCAGAAACCAATTCAGACATTTTTTCCAAGCTTGTTTTTTCAAATTTACCTTTTAGCAAGTTTATCACGTCTTTCAATGATAGTTACACTGTTAGTGTTTACTTTTTCTATAACCTCTCTTGACACAAATAACGATAATCCTCTAATCTCTTTGTTTGTTTTTAAACTATCCACCAATTTGAAAAATTTTTGAATTGGAGGAATGGTTGTCTGTGAATCCCATAGCCTTAGTTGATGGCAATAACTTTCAAAATCCTGGCCATTAGTCCAGATTGGAGCTTTCCGATTTTTAACTAAATTAACATGGTTATTTCCACTTCCAATTTGGTTTATCTCAAAATTTTTTTCAATGATTTTCAATAATTTGTCTAGTCTTTCATCCATATCACTCTTTTCATACATTGTCCTGTTTGTTTCTTTACCGAAATCCCACTTTTTGTGAAAGTTTTTCAGGTGCGAAATATTGGTTGCTCTGTTTTTAAACAGTTTATTGCACTGTCCACAAATTCTGGCCTCATACCTTTGATCTAACTGGTTTTTTGCTGCCTCAAAAAGTTCATTTGTTTCTAGCCACCGTTTTACCTGTTCCACTTCACCTAAATTCAAATCATTATTTTCACACTTGCTCTCATCTCCATTTTCTTTATGTCCCAATACCGGGCCTTTACAATTATGACAAAATTTGAAAATAAAATTTCCAGCATTGTCTATGGTTCCAAAGTTAGCCAGTCGGGTCAACTGGTTCATAAGCTCACTTTCATCTTCAATGTATCCTGGTAAGGAAACTGCAGAGTATTCTGAAGACGCCATTATGACTGTTTCACTTTATTGTAGATAACATCAGGGTTCAAGGTTTCTTCCAGAAGATCCCCAAGCACTCACAAACACTCTCAACAGCAAAAGAATTAAGCTGTTGTGAAGACTCGTAATTACCATTCTTCGGCTCACACAACTTCAGGCTCAGGTCGTCTGCCTCACCATGTATCAACAGTTCAGCATGTTTTCTTCATCTATCCATGATATCTGCTCCCCGAAGCACTCTGGTCGACAGAACCAATACGTCCTTTCCAGTTCATAAGCCGAAATCCATTGGTTTTCCTTCTCACAGACGGCTTCACATTTGCAGCAACTTACTGAACTTCTGGATTACTCCCCCTCCCCGATGTTCGGGAACTTTTAGCTGCTCATCATTTTCTTTTATATTTCTTAGTAAAATTTAATCTCCAAGACAATCGCTGCAGTCCCTCGAACCACGCTCTGCTACCATTTAATATCCAGGGGGTAGAGAGAGACGTCAGTTCTTCACACAGGAACTTTATTAATTCAAACATACACGGGAGCAATACCAAAGCTCAAGTCTTAGAGACACCAAGGTTACAAGGGAACAAGCAATAAGGATTATCATTACAAGACAACAAGGTTAGGAGGGAACAGGCAATAAGGATTGTTATCTGTTACCCTGCTGCTTCCTCCGGTTGCCTCGGATGACCGCGGAGGTAGTAGCTATAGGGGATTCATCTTATGAAGCCTTATGTGGTGGATAACGGGGAAACGTGGGCTGTGGGACCCTAGCAGTACCAGCCGAACTCGACTGAGTCCCTTATCAGGCTGGGAAGAGCGTTCAGAGGAAACGTCCCACATTTTTTTTTATTTGTTTGATATCGACTACACCCAAAATGGGGGAAAGTATATTGTAATATACATATATATATATATATATATATATATATATATATATATATGATAAACATATATATATAATATATATATATATATGTAAATATATATACATTTATATATATATATATATATATATATATATATATAAATATATATATACATATATATACATATATATATATATATATATATATATATATATATATATATATAAATAAACATATATATATATATATATATATATATATATATATATATATATATATACATATATATATATATATATATATATATACATATACATATGTATATATTTATATATATACATATATATATATATATATATATATATATATATATATATATATATATATATATGTATATATATGTATATATATATATATAAATATATATATATATATATATATAATGTACACATGTATATATACATACGTATACCTAAATATATATATATATATATATATATATATATATATATATATATATGTATATATATATATATATATATATATATATATGCATATATATATATATATATATATATATATATATATATATATATATGTATATATATATATATATATATATATATATATATATATGTATATATATATATATATATATATATATATATATATATATATATATATATATATATACATATATATATATATATATATATATACATATATATATATATATATATATATATATATATATATATATATATATATATGTGTGTGTGTGTGTGTGTGTGTGTATGTGTGTGTGCATGAGCGTGAGTGTGTGCATGATGAAAAAAGTATAATCTTCGATAAAATATAGTTTATTGATGAACATAGAAAATCGGTAGAAACAAAAAGACCTGTAATCCCTTGAAAAATGAAATTTGATTACATTGACTAACGAAGCAATACAATGACGGAGGATATTTACAAAAAACCACAACAGTTTTTATAATATAGTCTTCGAACGCATATTCTGATTTTATGTCAGATTTTTATTGTCAGACAGTGCCTGATTCATTCATAACGAATATAATTGCTCGTGTGATGTTATATTTGATGTATATATATATATATATATATATATATATATATATATATATATATATATATATATATATATATATATAAATATATATATATATATATATATATATATATATATATATATATATATATATATATATATATATATATATTTATATATATACACATATATATATAAATATATTTATTTATATATGTATATATATATATATATATATATATATATATATATATATATATATACATATATATATATATATATATATATATATATATATATATATATATATATATATATATATATTTATATATTCAAAAAAGCCATATATATTTTTGCTACATTATTGTCTGGATTCTCTTACCGACCTCGGGATCAGAGCCCCATGCGAAAACACACAAAGACAAGACCTTATGACCGGCCGGTACACGAACCCTTGTCCGGCAAACTTGTAGAGACAGTGACTACCACTTGGCCACGAAGAAAGATAAAAGTCAATGACAATTCTCCTGTACTTATACCTGTCGAGTTCAGGTGTTTTGTACTTAGAATTGAAATTAACCCATCTTCACCACCGTAGCTAATTGGTAGTTTGTTACTTGGCATTCGATTAATGATAAATTTTTGCACATTTAGACTTGTTTTTTTTTTTCATATTCAAATAAGCCATATATATTTTTGCTACATTAATGTCTGGATTCTCTTAACGACCTCGGGATCAGAGCCCCAGGCGAAATCACACAAAGACAACATCATCCATGCCCTACAAGTCCTTAAGGAGAAGGACTTGAAGAAGAGGAGGAGGACCATCTTGAAGAAGCTGGTCACCCTTAATGGCGGAAAACTGCGGATCCCAGAGGTCCGCCAAGAATACATTAACATCTCCAGCTACGTCCCTACGCCAGCACAGGAGCAGATTCTCAAGATGGGCCTCAACTGCCACTTCATCACCCGACCGAGACCTACCGACAAACGCCTGGAGATGGAATTACTCCTAGAGTCTATCCTCAACCTCCAAGAACGTGGTGCCCTCCGGACGACTGACGCCCTTCAGCCGCTTCTGCTCGCCGAGGCCCTTACTGATAGGGGCAGGTACAGCAGCGGCATCGTCTCTAAGGAGATGAGAACTACTGCTAAAGAGCTCAAACGAGTTGCTGAGGTTACCGTCCGTCGGGCCGACAAGACAGCTGCCTTTGTATCATCAACACCCACGAGTACCACGAGAAACTGGACGCCATCCTCGCCGACCTGACCAAATTCGAACGCCTCAAGAGAGAAGCAAATCGTACCATCGAGGCCATTAATGCTGTAACTAACGCGGTACACCTACCCATGATTTCGGGGGATTATGGACCTGGTTACCTCTACGGTAATGTTAAAACCCACAAACAAGGCAACCCACTCCGACCTATCATCAGTCAATGCCCTACGCCCACATACCAGCTGGCCAAGAAACTGAACACGATTTTGACGCCATATGTCCCCGACCGCCACTGTGTGGCCTCCTCTGCCGAATTCCTAGAGAGGATCAAGGACGTCCGTGGCGAGGGGGTCATAGCATCGATGGACTTCGAATCTTTGTTCACTAAAGTCCCTGTCGACGAAACCATCAACCTTATCGCCGATAGAGTCTACAGGGACGAGACGACTCCTGAATTATATATCCCAGAGCAAGCCCTTCAGACCCTCCTTGCCATTTGCATTAAAAGGGCCCCATTTACTACTCATCGTGGGCACTTGTACTTACAAAAGGATGGCGTGGCGATGGGCTCGCCCTTGGGCGTACTCTTTGCTAACTTCTACATGGGAGTAGTAGAGGAGAGGGTATTCTCCCAACTTGAGTGCCCCCTCGTTTACTTCCGTTATATTGACGACACTTTCATCAAAGCTACCTCCACTGAAGCCATCGAGAATCTAAGGAGGACCTTTGAGGACAACAGCGTCCTCCACTTCACCCTTGAGAACAGCGTTGACAGCAGCCTCCCATTCCTGGACGTCTTGATTTCTTCCACCAACGAGGGATTCCAGACCACTGTCTACACCAAGCCCACAAATCTCGGCATGTGTCTAAATGGCGAAAGTGAATGTCCTGCCCGCTACAGGGCCTCGACAATCAAGGCCTTTGTATGCAGGGCCTTGTCTCACTGCTCGACATGGACTGACACCCACAAGGAGCTGGAAAGGGTCGCACAGGTCCTCATCAAGAACGGCTACAGCAACAAGCAAGTCCAGCGTGAAGTGAGGACAGTTATAGACAAGTGGTATGGGTCCCCTTTGGTGGAAGGGTCCGACAGTGCCAGCCAGGGGTCTGACAGAACTACAGATAGGTCCGACACCTCCACCAACAGATCTAGGGACATCAAACTTTACTACAAAGGCCTCATGCACCACGCCGAATATCAGCGGGATGAGAAGGCCATTAAAGACATCATCAATAACAACGTTTCACCCACTGATGAGACCACGAAAGTGAAACTCATCATCTACTACCAGACTGAAAAAACCCGCAACTTGATCATGAGGAACAATCCAGCGCCCCCTGAGAACGACCCTCTGAAGAAGACAAATATAGTCTACTCTTACCAATGCCCAGTCCGAGGATGCCCCGGCAAATACATAGGTATGACTACCATGAAACTTTCGAAGAGAATCTCGTGCCACGTTCAACAAGGTGCTATCAGAAATCATGCTCTACAGCGACATAACTCCCTAATTAGCCGGGCAGACATCGTCGCCAATACCAAAATTATCGGCAGCGCCACGGACAGCAGGCGCTTACGAATTTTGGAAGCTTTGTTAATCCAGAACGAGAAACCAGCATTGAATACAACTCAAGAAATGTTCCTCCTACCATCCTGTCGACGTACCAACGCTAGGAACCAAGAACAAGACCCCCAGAATGATGACAACCCCGATCCTGACACCCCTACAAATGGAGAAATCGTCTGGCCGAATGCTGATTTTGGCGGCGAACATGGCCCGGAATTTCAGCCTGCTGAGTGTGGGAATGGGCTGACTGACTTTGAGCCCGTCTCGGCGCATGCCTCAGCCAATCAGGGAGCTCGGATACCTCTCTCAGCCCAGTCCACTGAGCAAGAGAGGAGCCTGCCTGACTTTTTGGCTGGCTCGGCGCGTGTCCTGACCAATCAGGATCCAGGATTCCTTCCTACCTCTCAGCCTGGGAGGCCAAGCCGAGCTCGTCGTACATCTGCCACCCGAACTTACAACCTCCGCTCGACCAATCAAAATTCGAGGACCCAGATCCAGCCAGAGCCTCACTTCTCGCCTGAAGACGGAGCAAGCTGTTCCGAAACGCGTCGCAACCCACTCCTGACTTTACCTGTTGTAATTTTCGAGTAATACTTGTACTTGTATTAATTACAACCAGCCTTAACCTGATTTGTATCTTTCACCCTGATGAGGTTCGCCAACTTGCTAGCTGAATGTAGCAATCCTGAAAAAAGAATTGTCCGAAGAATCGAGAAATTGGACAAGAAATTGAATTCTGCCGATGCAAATAATAATAATAATAATAATAATAATAATAATAATAATAATAATAATAGCGCTCTCTCTCTCCTCTCTCACATCTATCCTCATATCACTAAGAGCTTTCTTCGCTCCATCCATCTACCCAAACCTTGGCCTTCCTCTTGTACTTCTTACATCAACTCTTGCATTCATCACCTTCTTTAGCAGACAGCCATTTGCCATTTTCTCAGCATGTCCAAACTACCTCAACACATTCATATCCACTCTAGCTGCTAAATCATTCCTTCTACCCGTTCTCACCCCTACTACTTCATTCCTAACCCTATCTACTCGAAATATACCAGCCATGCTCCTCAGACACTTCATCTCAAACACATTCAATTTCTGTCTCTCAGTCACTTTCATTCCGCACAACTCCGATCCATACATCAAAGTTGGTACAATCACTTTCTTATACAGGACTCTCTTTACATTCATGCCCAACTCTCTACTCCTTACCACTCCCTTCACTGTCCACAACACTTTGCATCCTTTATTGACTCTCTGGCGTACATCTGCTTCCACTCTACCATTTGCTGCAACAGTAGACCCTAAGTACTTAAACCAATCTACTTCTTCAAGTAACTCTTCATTGAACATGATATTCAAACTTGTACCACCTTTCCTTCTCTTACATCTCATAATCTTACTCTTACCCACATTAACTCTCAACTTCCTTCTCTCATAAACCCTTTCAAATTCTATCACTAATTGACTAAGCTTCTCTTCTGAGTCTGCAACCAGTACAGTATCATCCGTAAACAACAACTGATTTACCTTCCATTCATGATCATTCTCTTCTATTAGTTTCAATCCTCGTAAAACTCGAGCATTCATCTCTCTCACCACTCTATCAACATACAAGTTAAACAACCATGGCAACATCACACATCCCTGTCTCAGCCCCACTCTCACTGGAAACCAATCACTCAATTCATTGCCTATCCTAACACACGCTTTACTACCTTTGTAGAAACTTTCCACTGTTTGCAACAACCTTCCACCAATTCCATATAACCTCACCACATTCCACATCGCTTCCCTATCAACTCTATCACATGCTTTCTCCAGATCCATAAACGCAACATTCACTTCCTTACCTTTTGCTAAATATTTCTCTCATATCTGCCTAATTGTAAAAATATGATTCATACATCCCCTACCTCTTCTAAAACCACCCTGTAAATCTAAGACTGCATTCTCTGTTTTATCCTTAATTCTATTAATCAGTACTCTACCATACATTTTTCCAACCACACTCAACAAACTAATACCCTTTGCATTACAACACTCATGCACATCTCCCTTACCCTTATATAGTGGTACAATACATACATAAACCCAATCTACTGGTATCATTGACAACATAAAACACATATTAAACAACCTCACCAGCCCCTTAAGTACAGTCACACCCCCTTCCTTTGATATCTCAGCTCTTACACCATCCATACCAGGTGCTTTTCATACTCACGTTTCATCTAGTGCTCTCCTCACTTCCTCTCTTGTAATCTCTCTTTCATTCTCATCTCCCATCACTGGCACTTCAATAATTGCAACAGAAATTATGTCTGCCTCCTTATTATCCTCAACATTCATTAAACTTTCAAAATCTTCCGCCCACCTTTTCCTTGCCTCCTCTCCTTTTAACAACCTTCAATTTCCATCTCTCACTGTCTCTTCAATTCTCGAGCCAGCTTTCCTTACTCTCTTCACTTCTTTCCAAAACTTTTTTTAATTCTCTTCATATGAACGACGCAATCCTTGACCCCACCACAGGTACGCCGCTCTCTTTGCCTCAGATACCTTGCGTTTTACTTCCAAATTTTCTCACTATATCTTTCATACTTCTCTATACTATTACTCTGCAGCCATTCTTCAAATGCCCTCTTTTTCACTTTCACTTTTATCTTCACTCCTTCATTCCACCATCCACCATCCATCCCCATGCTGCCTCCAACAATCTTCTCGCTACACACATCACTTGCAATCCCAACAAAATTTTCTTTCACTAACTTCCACTCGTCCTCTAAATTACCAGTTTCTCTCACTTTCACTCTGTCATATGCCCTTTTCAACCTTTCTTGATATTCACTTTTTACCTAAGGTTTTATTAACTGTTCAATGCTCACTAGCTCCCTTTTACATCCCCCCACTCTATTCCCCAACTCTTTTGCTACAACTAATTTTCCTTTCACCAAAAAATGATCAGATATATCGTTAGCCATACCCCTAAACACATGCATGTCTTTCAACCTTTAAAACATTCTTCTAGTTATCAACCCATAACCCATTAACGCCCTTTCTACCACTCTTCCGTATACCACTCTTACCCATGTATACTTGTTTTTATCTTTCTTTTTCAAAAAGCTAGAACTTATCACCATCTCTTGCTTAACACATACTGTAAATCTACCTGTCTCTCACCACTCTCATTTTCACCTAGTTCGCCATACTTCCCAATAACACCTTCCACCTCTCCAGAACCCACTCTAGCATTTAAGTAACCCATGATAACTGCATAATTCCTTCTACCCAGTCCTTCTATACACCATGCTAATTCATTCCACAACTCATTTCGCTGTTCTTCAATTTTCTCACAACCTGGCCCATACGCACTAACAAAGGCCTAACATTCCCTACCCAACCTAACACTTACCCACATTAACCTAGATGATATCCCCATCCATTCCACTACTTTACCTGTCATCCATTCACTCAGCAATAAAGCCACACCCTCTCTTGCTCTTCCCCTTTCAATCGCAGACAGTCTACCAGTCACTTCAGCAAACATCACTTCACCCTTCCCTTTTTCTTTGCCTCACACAAAGTCAATATATCCATCTTTTTATTCCTAAACATACTTCTAATCTCACATCTTTTACTCTCTATCACACTACATCCACGCACATTCAGACACCCTAAAACTAGAGTGCGGGGAGCATAACTACAATAAGAATAGCGCCAACTTATCCCTACTTGTCGTAAGAGGTGACTAAAAGGGACGGGACGAGGGTTCCCAATAATAAATACTCCTGTGAGACATCGATATATATATATATATATATATATATATATATATATATATATATATATATATATATACATATATATATATATATATATATATATATATATATATATATATATATATACTGTACAGTATATATATATACTCATATATGCTTATATATATGTATATATACATATATATATATATATATATATATATATATATATATATATATATATATATATATATATATATATATATATGTGTGTGTGTGTGTGTGTGTGTCTGTGAGCTGTACATTGAATATGTATATATGTATACATACATATATATATATATATATATATATATATATATATATATATATATATATTTATATATACATATATATATATATATATATATATATATATATATATATATATATATATATATATAGAATACATACATTAAGGTATATATATATATATATATATATATATATATATATATATATATATATATATATATATTTATATATATACTTTACATATGTATATATATAGAATACATATATTAAGGTATATAAATATATATATATATATATATATATATATATATATATATATATATATGCTGTACATATGTGTATATATATATATATATATATATATATATATATATATATATATATATATATATATATATATATATATATATACCTGCACACATATATATACATATATATATATATATATATATATATATATATATATATATATATATATATATATATATATATATATATATATATGTGTGTGTGTGTGTGTGTGTGTGTGTGTGCGTGTGCGTGAGCAAACTAAAGAAGGGGATATGGTCACGTGCAAGACATAATGAGAATGACAGAAAATAAATTAATATTAAGAATGACAAATTTGGTTCACAGGCATTGCAAAAC
>NC_090763.1:30337461-30382461 GCF_036898095.1 Palaemon carinicauda
GTACTCATAAACTTGACACAAAATAAACATTAAGCGTAACACCATTCAAATAAACCAGCAAAACCCCTAACAAAACTTAAAATTAACCGCACACCAAAACCAATATTTGTTTATGTGTGGACCTCTTTTTCCACACAAGGGCCAACAGTCCTTTTATATCCCAAAACCACAACTCTGTAGCAAATGGAACACTAACAAGTTTCAATACACAATTGCATTAATTGATTTGGGTTGTGAGCGTTATCATCATCATCATCATCATCATCATACATAATCGTAACTGTAATGCACAAGCCAGGTCATCAACGGTTGAGCAATCCAAAAGAGCAGTCTAAATACAATCGATTACAGGCCAGGTCAACAACTATTGATCAGCATTCGAATAATAAGTTCTCCAAAACAGGAATTACGTACTACAAATGAAAAAAGAAAACTTACAAACACTCCTAGCTAACTAAACTATCGCACTATAATCAAAGATAAATAATGAACTATCATTCAGATTTACTCCTAGCAAAGATAAATAAAATGTACTTACTGATGAAATAAACAAAACACTTCCACGCTGGAAAAAAAATATAAAGTAAATCCAGCACTCAAACCAAACAACTGCTTCTAGCTGCAGTCAAATAAAAAAGAACATTCACCCAAGACATTCACAACTTTCCTAACCTAGTTAAAAACATAAACAACAACCTCATTTATACCAACAGTCTTTCTCACAACAAACAATCAATACAATAACTACCTCTCGCTCGCGGACACACACACACACACACACACACACTCTCTGTCACTTTGATTTTAGCTGCCAAGTTGTACAGATGTGCTCTCGGTGTTCTAAAATTTAAATTTGACTTTTTACCTTGTTCAAATAACCGGTATAGTAGTTACCTGCTTTGTGCACCATGTATGGTGCCGGTCCCTCCTCTTCCTCGCATTTGAGGAGTGAAGGTGCTGCTGATCAAATGGATATTGTAAGATCTGAGGGTTGTTTAATTGCAGATGATCTTGGTTTGTCAAGTGACAGTGAATTGGATGTACAGCCATTCCAGGAAGTTAGGCGATCGAAAAGGAAAAGTTTGAACGGTGTAAGTAATGTTCCAGTTATGCCTACTGATAAAGAGGAAAAGTGATATTTACACCAAAGGTAGCAATGACCATTCCAGACAAGATCCTGACACGCAAGATGAAAGGAAGAGGGTGTACTTTCCAAAGGATGTGGAAATGGATTATAATCAGAAGATTCAATGGACCGTTAAGCTGTATAAACAACACAGGGAAATGGAAGCCTTGTTCAAAGAAGGTAAGAATAAACCTTATGTAACAGTAAAAATTTCTAACAACCACCGGGTTTAATGCGATTAAAATGGTGTTACTAGATGATAGGATTAAAAGTACTAAAGTAATCATATTTGATGTCCCTAAATATTTAGAACCAGATGACTTCTTATTTGAAGAAAATTTTGTGTGGGTAAAGCGTCATGAGGTGAAGGTGAAAGGAACTATTTATAAGAGACCTCGGCTTATTGTCTTGATTAAGAGATTTATACCAGAGAAAGTCTTTCTCTCTGGAATTGGATATAGGAATGTTAGTGTTTTTAATGAGATGCCAGTAATTTGTTATAAATGTAGTAAATGGGGTCATAGGCTGTCATGGTTATTCCCGATGAAGATACTGTGGAAAGAATCATGATTCAAAAAAGTTTATTGCCAAAATCAATGGAAATGAGAACATTGAGCTAAAGTGCTGTAATTGTGGTAGAAAACATAATGCTAATTATCATTTGTGTGAAAAGAAACCACAAACAAAGCCAGTAGACACCCATGATAGAGCAGATAGGCCAAACGTCAGGCAGAACGAATGTGCAGTTGTTAATCAGCAGTCGACTCCAATCAATGTCTGGGAAGAAAGGCGTAAACAGTTTTCTCAACGTCAAGAAATGGAGGTAAGGAAATTGAACCAAAAATTGAATCTCCGCGAGATCGTTCGGAATTTGACCTGATAAATCGAGAGTTGAACGAACTTAGGAAACAAATTGAGGGTTTCCAAAATAATTCTTTAGTTGGAAAAGTAATCAACTAGGTAAAAATGTACCTGGTGATAACATTACAAATGCTGTACCTAAAGAAGCATCCCTAGGAGGTGGTAAGGATAAAAATGGATTGTTAAATGAATTTCTGAATATGGCAGATTTGTTACTAACTTATGTTAATAACCATTGAAATTGTTGCAGTCTGTTAGTATATTAAAGGGCAAATGTCTAAACAATGGAGAATAAAAATGTTAAGGTTTTGTCGTGGAATGTTAGCAATTTGAAAAATAGGGTAACTGATTTGCATGCATATATTAACTCTAACGATATTGATATTATAGCTCTGCAAGAGGTGGAATAAATATTCAATTGAAAAACTACCAAAGTTTTGAGTTACCTGCAGATATGAATACGAACTGCAGGGGACTGATAATCTACGTCAAAAGTGATATTTCCGCAACATTACAAGCTGCTGAAAAAGTTAATGGTACTGAGTATCTGGCTGTTAGTATCACTCTTAAAGATGCTATTTTAAATTTGATTAATGTCTATGTACATCCTGATAAGTTGGTTATTGACGAATTTCCTGATGTTATTTATACTGAAGAATGTCTATTAATAGGTGATTTGAACGCTTGGCACAAAAATTTTGGCACCAAAGGTTTTCAAAATCGTAATGGGATCGTGTTAAACACTTTTTTGAATTCTATAGAGGACACTAAAGATATTGGACATGGTGACTACACATATTAAGGGCGGTAGGGTAGATTTTGCAATTATTGTCAACATGCTGGATATAAAAACAAGTTTGGATATTGGAAGCACACTTTTGAGTGATCACTTTGCTATTGAAGTTGTGATACATATTAACAAAATGAGTTTTGTTAGTAATAAGAAAAGATATTCACTTAAAGATGGTCAGCGTAGTTATTTTGTGTCTAAAATTAGAACTTGGTATAATGAATATAAAATATTTGATGTAACGAATGAAAATTAATTTTACGAAGATCTATTGAAAGTGGTGGATTCTATCTTGGGTAGACCTAAGCCGAGGAATTCAATTGGTTCTAATTCAATATCTAAAAGGTTTTATAATGATAAGGTTGTTAAGGGGTGGCACAAGGTGTTACGAAAATGCTACAGTAACTGGAGTAAGGACACTACTAATGTAGAAAACAAAGAGACTATGATTAAAGTTGGTGAGTGTACAACAGATATAAATCAAAAGGCAAGAGGTAGATACTGGGACAATTTTTTGAGGGATATTGGTAGTTCAAAAAGCTTGAGTCAGGTCTGGAATGGTGTGAATAAAGTAAGGGGAGTTAGAAAGAAAATTAATGTTCAATCAAATCCTAAAGATAAAGCTGATAATCTTATTAACAAGTGGTCGTATGCCTCCAGTCTTTCAAGTCTTCCGAATAATATCCAGAGTTGTTTTTAGAAAGCAAAGGTCTATGAGACGGGAGTTGATTCGCTTGCAAAGTGCGTTGAACGATGATACTTGCGTTATATTTACTAGAGATGAAATTCTGAATGCTGTGAAAAGGGGGAAATCCACTGCCCTGGGTAGAGATGGCCTGACATACGAAGTAATTTACGGTCTCATAAGCATGGACGAGAGTCCTATACTAGATCTATTTAATCTAACGTATCAAAATGGGAGATTGCCAGTGGAGTGGAAATTGGCGTTGATCATTCCTGTGCCTAAGAATAGTGAGGATTGTAGGCCCATATCTTTAACTTCCTGTTTATCAAAGATGATGGAATGAGTAATCTTCAACAGATTGATGTATGAAATAGATGGTCTTCTGTCCAATAACCTGTATGGATTTGTGAAAAGTAGAAGCACAACAGACTGTGTGATAAAGTGTCTTCCGAATAATAATGTTAGATGTCGATTGCTTGTAGATCTTAGAGGGACCTTTGATAAGGCAAATAAAGATGTGATTTTAAAGAGTTTGGTGAATAAAGGTGTTAAAGAAAAACTATTAACATGGATTGCAGACTATTTAAGTAATAAAAAGGCAAGTGTATGGTTTCAGAGCGAGGAATCTGAACAGAAAGAGTTTGAACTTGGTACGCCGCAAGGTGGAGTATTGAGCCCTGTACTTTTCAATATTCTTATGGTCAATGTAGCTTCTTTTAACTTTTTTGGGAATTCTCAAATTTTCGTCTATGCTGACGATATTCTAATTAAATGTGTAGATGAAAGTAGTTTGACCAAAGTTATTGACGAACTCAAGTGTTTGTGTGTACCTTTAGGGTTGGTTATTAATGAAAATAAAACTAAATACCAATCAAGAACTGCTGGTGGACAAGAATTCTCATTGAATGGAATGAGATTGGAAAAGGTATCTAGTTATAAATATCTTGGAATGTATATCAGTTTTAGTAATTTTAAGGATCAAATCGCTCATGTCAAGAATATATGTCTCTCTAGGCTAAAACCTCTAAGAGTGTTATCTAATAGAGGAAATGGTGTTGATGTACCTGTTCTGAGGTCAGTATATCTAAGCACTGTACGGAGTATTATTGACTATTCAGCCCCAATATTCTCGTCTTATTCAGAGAAGGATGTTAGGCCATTAGAGGTTGTGCAAAATGAAAGAATGGGGATTGTACTTGGCTGTGCGAGAACAACAAGAATAAAAATCATGAAAATGGAACTCAATATTCCGAGCGTTATGCACAGAATTCAAGAACTGACGGTTATCTCTGCCTTGAGACTCATAAGTGATGGTGATAATAGTCTAAAGTCAGCTGTAGATCAATTCAGATCTTGCTTTGTTAGAAACTTCAGGATGAATGCTTATACCAAAAGACTTTGTCAAATGTTATTTGAATACAATGCAATTGATTTTTGTGTACCAGTACCACGAAGTATTGATATGGAGCCATGGCTTAAGAAATAAGATTGTCATCCCCAAGAGTTGCAACAGTTATTTGTTGAAAAACTATCTGAATATTCAAAGGAATATGTTATACACTTTTACAGTGATGGATCTGTCAATGGAAATAGAGGAGGATCTGGTGTAGTTATAGTAGAATTTTTTTTAATATGGAATAAGTGTTGAGGAAAGATTGTCCAAATGGATTGCTGATAGGAGTTTATGTATGGCAGCAGAACTTAATGCTATTTATGTTGGACTTGAATACCCACTAGAAAAGAAGAAAAGTGTTTATTGTTTTGTTGATAGTCAAAGTGCTTTGTTTGCCCTAAACAGTAAAATGTCTACTGATGATTTAGTTTTAAAATGTATAAAATGTATACACCATATAAATTCATTTGCGTGTGAGGTAAATTTTATGGGGATTCCGTCTCATTGTGGTATTTACTTTAATGAAGTTGTTACTGACTGTTTGTCTAATGATGGATGTAACAAAGAGATTATAGAATACAATTGTATATTAAGTATTTCTAGAATACAATCTAAAATAAGAAGAGTGAGAAAGCAGTGAGAATTTGAAGGTGCTGGCATGATAATGAACAACGGCAGCAGGAGTATGAAACACTACGATGTTGTGAACAATACTAGTTTTACTTATGGTAGAGCTTCATCCCGATATGACTCTTATGATTAGGTTAAGGTTTGGATATAGATATATTTGGGAGTATGATGAAGGTTCTGAGGGAATGTCTTGCAAATTATGTAATAATGTCAAATAACATATTTTGTATCATTATATAATGGATTGTAATGGTTTGGAAGAATTCAGAGATTGTAATATTAATTATATGTCTAAGATGGTTTGTTATATGATGGATAATAATATGGTTAAGGGAATCTTGGATAAATTTTAAAATTTTGATATACGTTATTAATTATTTACAATGTCAGAATATTTGCTAATTATTCTTTTTACCAAATTATTTGTTAATTATTCTTTTTATGACATTTGTAAATAAAGTAGTTGTCTCATAGATTTTGCAAAATACTGTTGAGTGGTCTTGTCAGCATGCTGACATGCTCCTTTTGATGTACACTTAAAGTCAATAAATATTTTGAATTTTAATTTGAATTTGACCATCTCTCTCTCTCTCTCTCTCTCTCTCTCTCTCTCTCTCTCTCTCTCTCTCTCTCTCTCTCTCTCTCTCTCTCTCTCTCTCTCTCTCTAGGATTTGGCAAAAAACAAAAATAAAAATAAATAAAAATTGATCCTCCACAATTAGAAATGCAGGATAAGCCCTAGGGATCCCACAGAGAAAATAACTTAGTGAGGAATGGAAATAAGGAACCAGAGAGAAAATTGTACCAAAGTGTACCCTAAAGCAAGAAAACTCTACCCCAAGACAGTGAAAGACCATACTACAGGAGGCTATGGGTTTACCCAAGAATAAAGAAGAATGGTTTCATTTTGGAGTGTTCTTCTCTCAGATGAGCTGCTTACTATAGTTAAAGAGTCTCTTTTACACCTATCTAGTGGAAAGTTTCCATGGGACAACTTCAGTACAGTATTTACCTTTTAAGTGAAGAAAAAATGTTTATTGATCCTAGTTTCGTCTGGTATATGAGGAAAGAGGAGAATGTGTAAGGAATAGGCCCGTCTATTTGGTGTATGTGAAAGCAAAGTAAAAATGGGCTGTAACCAGAAAGGGATGTAGTGTAGTACTATCTGGCCAGTTAAAGGAAAAGTAAATCTCTAGCGGTAGTATCTCAACGGGTGGCTGGTGCCTTGGTCAACCTACTCCTTATAAGCCTTTATTAATCCTTTTTAATAATCCCTATTTATCTTATTTGGTGAGAAGTGTAGAGTCTAGGGTAAAATCAACTACACATCACATAAAGGAACAATTAAAACACATAATTACTTTTACACGAATACAAAAATCAATAAACGAAATAAGAGATTTCTATCGTCTTTAACCAAATTCAATCCCAGTTCCTTTGTATCATTTGCTCCTATGTAAGAAAAATTCATAATGAAAAGGTTAGGAATGAAATCACTTTAGATTGTGGGAGATTTATGAATTAATAAAAGCAAACAAGATAAAATTTTGTTTCCATTTCAGTTTACGAATAGTGTCTTTTGTATCATTAATAGAATAACGTTCCAGTTTGTTTCATCCTTCCTTCATTAAACCCTTGCATAAAATATCGTTTCAGTCCTTCATCCTCACTCTCTCTCTCTCTCTCTCTCTCTCTCTCTCTCTCTCTCTCTCTCTCTCTAAGGTCATCAATCGTAACAGCTTTACTATCCTTTATCTTGATTTGTCTCATTCGTAATGCAAATTACTTTCTCTTTTCAAGAATAAAAAAATACCACAATAAACTCTTGATTAAACCGATAGATTTAAATATTAACCAAACATAGCTGATGTTTGATTAAGTTTCAAAGATTAGTTTTGACAAAACACGATCGCAATGACGGAACGTCGATGTATGCTAATTGATTACACCTGCAGAAACTGAAACGTACTCTTACCTGAAGTTGTGGAAATGTTAAAAGAGTTCTACGTAACTCCTTTAATATCACTTCACAAACTTAAAAAGATCAAGAAGATGTGATTGATTGATTGATTTGAGTTTTATGTCATCACATCATTGAAAGTCATTTTTTTATGAATAAAGAATAAAAGGAAATTCACTTTAAAACAATAAAACCGAAGATGTCCTTACAAAAAGTTGAATAGCTTTCAGGAGACCTGCTTCGGAAATAAATATAGAAATACCTCTGGCATAGTACAACACCTCCTGTCCAAGAATCTTGGCAAGGATAAACATGCCATGAAAAGAGAGAGAGAGAGAGAGAGAGAGAGAGAGAGAGAGAGAGAGAGAGAGAGAGAGAGAGAGAGAGAGAGAGAGACGTCACAGTTTAAAGACTTTTTCTGAAGAGCATGCTACAACGTGCAAGTAGTTATCTCACACAAGTGTTTACACAACCACACACGCTCATGTGAAAATCTATCGTGGAAACCTCGGATAAAATGAAGAAAATATGAAGCAAGATTTTTTTTCCCTTTAGCTCTCTGCAAGTTCCAACTAGTGGAAATTGGATTTGCATATTGAAACTCTTGTCAAATAACACGTAAATTAAACTCTAATATTTCACATAATATTCCCAGACTTCGGTTCCGTTAAGAGTAGAAATTCCACCAATATGTTATCGACACCTTGTCGTTGTAGCAAGCAAACTTTTTTTATAGCTCTCAAAAGAATCCAGGACAAAATTCCATAGGCCATAATATCGCAATGTGAAAACTGGACAAACTCCCACAGTAGGCTGAAATAAATTGAGCAATTAGAAGTGGGTATTCAGCACCGGACCATATTCATGTAATTAACCAGAGTATGAAAAACCCCTATAAATAGCATTTATAGACTACGAGAAAGCTTCTGATTCTCTCAAAACCTCAGCAGTAATGAAGGCCATTCAAACATTAGGAATAGATGAATCTTATGTTAGAACACTTGGAGATATCTATGCAGGAAGTACAAACATCGTAGCACTACATAAAAGATAATTAGAAAATGGCGATTGAGAAAGGAGTTAGACAGGGAGACCCATGTCTCCTAAATTATTCACAGCATGCCAGAAGAAATTTGAAAAATAGATTAGGAAATGTAGGAATCCAAATTAAAAGGGAATACTTAAATATATTATGATTAGCAAATTACAAAGTTGTGTTTAGTAAATCACGAAAGGAATTACAAAAGATGATAGAAGATTTAAATAGATAAAGCAAAAATGTAGGACTTGAAATGAATATGAGTAAAACTAAACAAAGATTCAATGAAAATACAGAGAAACAACAAATAGCAGTTATAGATAAACCTTTAGAGATGGTTAATTAATATTGAAATTTTATGGGTAGTAGGTTGGCCAGGGCACCAGCCACCTGTTGAGATACTACCACTAGAAAGTTATTGGATCCATTGACGGGCCAGACAGTAATACATTGGATCCCTCTCTCTGGTTACTGCTTATTTTTTCTTTGCCTTCACATACACCGAATAGTCTGGCGTATTCTTTGCACATTCTCGTCTTTCCTCATACACCTGACAACACTGAAATTACAAAACACTTCATCGCTCAAGGGGCTAAGTACTGTACTGTAATTGTTCAGTGGCTACTTTCCTCCTGATAACGGTAGAAGAGACTCTTTAGCTATGGTAAGCAGCTCTTCTAGGAGAAGGACACTCCAAAATCAAACCATTGTTCTCTAGATTTAGGTAGTGCCATGGTCTTCCACTATCTTGGGTTAGACTTCTCTTGCTTGAGGGTACACTCGGGCACATTATTCTGTCTCATTTTCTTTTTCTTCCTCTGTTTTTTTTTTTTTTTTTTTTCAAATGTTGTGTCGAGCAAGCTTAATAGAAAAGACATGGATGACTGGTGGTTTATCAAAAAGTTGTCTTTTCCTTACCTGATTCGTTTTCTTATCAAAAACCTAGCCACCATTGGGTGCCGGTCCCAAACCCGGACAAATAGGGAGTGTTGGTGTCAGGAAGGACATTTGGCCGTAAAAACCTGTGCCAAAACCTTAAATGGAATGAGCCGAAATAGGGAAAGAGGTAATACTAGGGCGTACTCCGTAAATGACGCACAGAGGCATCACCCTAACTCTGTGATAAGGCGAGGGCTACTACATCAGGAGCGGGTGCAGCTAAAGAAACGAGCTCACTTTGGACTCAGAATATGTCAGCTTAATGTTGGGTCCATGACTGTGAGAGGTAGAGAAGTGGCTGACTTGATGAGGGAAGAGAGAGTAGATGCTATGTGTGTGCAGGAAACACGATGGAAGGGAAATAAAGCTAAAGAGTTGGGTTATGGATATAAGCTATATTATAGCGGAGCAAATAAACTGTTTGGTGAGCTGAAAAATGCGGTGATAGAGGTACATAGAAAGAATGACTGTATCATCAGATTGAAGATGTGTTGTGGAGGAGAGATTCTGAATATTATAAGTGCATATGCCACCAAGTTGGTTGCACAGAAGAGGAGAAGGGAAATTTCTGGAGAGACATTGATGGAGTAATGCAAGAACTGGAAGAACAGGAGAGGGTCATAGTGGGCGCAGATTTGAATGGCCATGTTAGAAGTTAGAATGAGGCAATTTGTCGGGTGCATGGGAGCCATGGAATTGTGGAGAAAAACCCAGGAGGAGAGAGTGTAGTGAACTTTGCTGTGTCATTTGACATGGCAATAGTAAACACATTCTTTAAGAAGAAAAAGGAACACCTAATAACTTAAAGGAGTGGGGTAAGATGCTCCCAGATAGACTACTTACTGTATAAAAGGATAAAACTGGTGGAGGTCAAGAACTGCAAGGTTATCCCAGGTGACCACGTAGCCCCCCAACACAGACTGCTATGTATGGACTTAGGCATAAAAAGGGAAAGAAAAGCTAAAGCTAAAGGGATAAGGAAAATTAAATGGTACAAACTAGTGAGGGAAGGAGATAAGAGGAGAGAGTTTAAGAGAAGGGGTTTGGAGGATATTGATATAGGAATTGAAGATGTTCAAGAGTGGTGGACACGAAATGCAGCAGTAATGAGAAGGCATGGAAAGTAGCTGCTAGGAGAGACATCTGGTATCATATGGGAAGAAAAGGAGAGTTGGTGGTGGAGTGAAGAAATTTAGAAAGTTGTAAAAGATGAGAAGGAGGCAAAGAAGAGATGGGAAGAGTCACAGTCAGGGGAAGACAGAGAGAGATTCAGAGAGAAAGTCAAGGTGGTGAAGAAGGTGGTAGTCCAAGCTAAATTTAAGGCATATGATGATGTGTATAATCAGCTGAGGACAAAGGAAGGATTAAACAAGATGATCAAGCTATCAAAGACTAGAAAATAGGAGCACCAAAGATATTACACACATCAAACAAATAAAAGATCAAGATGGTGTAGTACTTAGAAAGTCGGAAGACATTGTAAAGAGATGGAAAGAATATTTTGAACAGCTGTTAAATGAAGAAAATGATAGATTAATAAGAGAGGAAGGACAGGTGAATTTTGGCATGTTAATAAGTTTCTCTAGGCAAGAGTTAATAAATGTACTGAGGAAGATGAAGAATGGGAAGGCAACCGGACCAGACATGATTCCTGTGGAGGCATGGAAAGAATTAGGAGATGGAGTGGATATACTGTACGATCTTATGATAAAGATTTTTGAGCAGGAAAAGATACCAAATGAGTGGCGTGGGAGTATATTGATCCCAATCTTCAAAGGGAAAGGTGATGTCCAAGAGTGTGGGAATTACAGAGGTATTAAATTGATGCTCCACACTTTGAAGATATTGGAAAGGATGATAGATGCCAGACTAAGAGAAGAAGTAGAAATAGGTAAAGAGCAGATGGGATTCATGAAGGGGAGGGGAACAACAGATGGTGTATTTTGTCTGAGGCAACTAATGGAGAAATTCCAGGAAAAGCAAAGAGACCTGCATGTGGTATTCATTGACCTTGAAAAGGCTTATGACAGAGTCCCAAGACAAGAGGTATGGAAGAGTTTGAGGGAGAGGAGGGTGCCAGAGAAGTACGTTCGACTGATACAAGAGATGTACCGTAATGTATTTACTAGAGTGAGGAGCAGTGCTGGGGAGACAGAGGGTTTTGAGGTGAGAGTAGGATTACACTAAGAGTCGGCTCTGAGCCCATTTATCTTTAACATAGTGATGGACGTTTTAATAGAAGAGGTAAGGGAGGCAGTACCGTGGAACATATTGTATGCAGATGATATTGTTCTGTGCGCAGAGAGAAGGGAAGATCTGGAAATGAAATTGGAAAGATGGAGGCAAGTACTGGAGGACAGAGGAATGAGAATAAGTAGATCTAAGACAGAATATATGTATACCACCAGAGGGGGATTATAGAGAAAGTGTTCATCTTAGGGGAGAACAGATACAGAGAATTGATAAGTTTAAGTATTTGGGATCCTTTGTTAACGCTGGGGGAGGTATGGAAGATGAAGTTAAACATCGGGTACAGGCAGGCTGGAACAACTGGAGAGTAACCTCAGGAGTTCTTTGTGACAAAAGAATACCACTGAGATTAAAAGGAAAATTTCATAAGACAGTGGTAATAACAGCAATACTTTATGGAACGGAAACAGCAAGCATGAGGAAGACAGAGGAGAAGTAGATGGATGTGGCAGAAATAAGAATGCTTTGGTGGATGTCTGGGGTGACAAGAGAGGATCGGATAAAAAATGTCTACATAAGGGGGTCGACAAAGGTGGTGGAAATATCAAAGAAAGTACAGTAAGGGAGGCTGAGATGGAATGGACACCTAATGAGGAGAGATGAGGACCACGTTGGGAGACATACTATGGAGATGGAGGTTCAAGGAAGAAGAAGAAGAGGGAGACCAAGAAAGAGATGGAGGGACTGTGTGAGAGGAGACTTACAGGAGAAGTGGATTGATGAGGCAGAAGCACAGAATAGAGAAAGACGGAAATGGCTCATCCGCAACGGCAACCCCATATAAAAATGGGAACCACCTGGGAAGAAGAAGAATTCTTTTTCTTTTGAAAACAATCCTTACTGTAATCCATTCAGTTGAAGTGACTATCCTGGAGGGTATTTAGCTTTGCATGGTGAATCGGCTCCATTTTGACCAGTTTTTCCCTAGGGCCAAGGAATGGCGGTGTACTGTATAATAGGACTGAACACCCAACTTTTCATAAGTCCTGCTATGAATGTGGATGTCATGAGATTCCGGTAATGAAAGTTTTGGCAGGCAAAATAACTTCTATTTGTGTTCAACCTACAGGAATCCAGACATGGAGGATTCTATCTTTGATTGTCTTTTTACTATTATGGCTAAGATACAAGAAAATGATAGAAAGGCCTCTTTTGTCTTTGTTTGAGATTTCAATGCTCACCATAGGAAGGTGTCAAATTCGGATTCTCCTACCGATCGCCATGGCCGAAGACCTCTAGACTTTGCCACTGAATCAGGCTGTGAGCAAATCATAAATGAAGCTACTCACAGGTCTGGCAAATGTGTTTGTTGTAGCTCAAATCCAACTGATTACTGCCCAATTTCCATAACTCCCATATTAACTAGTGTTTTTGAACGTCTTTTGGCAAAACGTCTCAATAGGTTGGTTGAAGGTAATCCTCTTTTTCCTACTTTGCAAGTTGGTTTTCGTAAAAGCCTTGGAGCATGTTATGCCCTCCTTACAATCTCTAACGCTGTACAGAAATCGCTTAATTGTGGTCAGGAATTTTGTATGATTTGGCTTGATTTTAGTGCAGCCTTTTACCGTGTTAATCATGAGTCCCTTGTTTTCAGACTCAAACAGTTGGGAGTGGGTAGGTCATTTCTTAGCATCATCATTGAATTTTTAAGAAACAGATCGCAAAGAGTTGTTGTTGATGGGCACCATAGTGAGTATAGGAATGTGATATCTGATGTTCCTCAGGGTAGTGCTCTTGGCCCATTACTTTTCATACTTTATACACGTGACATGTGGTTTGGCCTAGAAAACAAGCTTGTTGCATATGCAGAGAATGCTACTCTCTTTGCATTAATTCCATCTCCTGAATGTAGATCTGGGGTTTCTGAATCCCTTAATAGAGATCTAGCTAAAATTAGAGCATGGTGCAAATTATTGGGTATGAAGTTGAATCCTAACAAAACTCAAAGTATGATTGTAAGAAGGTCAAGGACAGTGGCTCCTCAACATCTCGATTTCAGCATTGATAATGTTTCTTTAACTTTGTATGACTTTTTTTTAAAAAATTTTAGGTACGATTCTCGACAGCAAATTTACTTTTGAGAAACACATTGTGTCTGTGTCTTCTTCAATGGCACCAAAAAATTGGCTTATTGAGAAAGTCTTCGAAGATGTATAGTGATCAATCTATTTCCGGAGAAGTGTTTTAATTCTTTCATTCTACCTAGTTTCGAGTATTGTTCCCCTGTCTGGTCTTCAGCTGCTGATTCTCATCTTAATTTGTTGAACAAGAACTTACGGTCTATTAAATTTCTTATTCCTGGGCTAGATGTCAATCTCTGGCACCGTCGTTCAATTAGTTCATTATGCATGTTGCATAAGTATTTTTTTTTTCATAATTCTGACCATCCTTTATATTCAGATCTTCCCGGACAGTTCCATCATGTTCGTAATACTAGGCATGCAGTTAATTCTAATAGCCAGGCCTTCTCCATCATTAGGCTCAATACTACACAGTACTCTAAAAGTTTTATTCCAGCTGTGACAAATTTATGGAATGGTCTTCCTAATCGGTTAGCTGAATCAGTAGAACTTCAAAAGTTCATACTTGCAGCAAATATTTTCATGTTGACCCGGCTGACATAAGCCTTTTCCTAATTCATATATGAAATATCTGTTTTCATGTTGTTAACATTTTTTCAAATATTTTATTTTAATTGTTCATTACTTCTTTTATCGTGCATTTATTTCCTTATTTCCTTTCCTCACTAGGCTATTTTTCCATATTGGAGCCCTTGGGCTTATAGCATCTTGCTTTTCTAACTAGGTATGTAGCTTTAGATAGTAAGAATAATGATGATATTACGTACTCAGGAAAGAATATAAGTGTTTCTCTAGGACACAAGATCATCGAGATTAAAAGAAGATGAGCGTGGGACTGGAAAACAAAGTCCGATTATCTTACCAGTTTTAATTTATGCATCAGAAACTTGAAGCCTTAGTAAAGTCTTAGAACATAAGCTAGTTACAACTCAAAGAGCTATCATGGATACGAGAGCAAAACTAAAGTTGCAGGGAGGATGCTGCAGGGAAGATGTTGCAGGGAGGATGCTGCTGGAAGAATGCTACTGGGAGGATGTTGCAGGGAGAATGTTGCCAGGAGGATGTTGCAGGGAGGATGCTGCAGGGAAGATGCTGCTGGAAGAATGCTACTGGAAGGATGTTGCAGGGAAGACGCTGCAGGGAGGATGTTGCAGGGAGAATGTTGCTGGGAGGATGTTGCAGGGAGGATGTTGTAGGGAGAATGCTGCAGGAAGAATGCTGCAGGGAGGATACTGTTGGAAGAATACTACTGGGAGAATATTGTAGGGAGGACACTGCAGGGATGATGTTGCCGGGAGGATGTTGCAGGGAGGATGTTGTAGGGGGAATGCTGCAGGGAGAATGTTAGCGGGAGGATGTTGCAGGGAGGATGTTGTAGGAAGAATGCTGCAGGGAAAATGTTGCCGGGAGGATGTTGCAGGGAGGATGTTGCAAGGAGAATGCTGCAGGGAGGATGCTGCTGGAAGAATACAACTGGGAGGATGTTGCAGGGAGGATGTTGCAGGGAGAATGTTGCCGGGAGAATGCTACAGGGAGAATGTTGCAGGGAGGATACTGCAGGGAGGATGTGGCAGAGAGAATACTACCGGGAAGATGCTGCAGGGAGGATGCTGTTGGAAGAATACTACTGGGAGGATATTGTAGGGAGCACACTGCAGGGATGATGTTGCCGGGAGGATGTTGCAGGGAGGATGTTGTAGGGGGAATGTGGCAGGGAGAATGTTAGCGGGAGGATGTTGCAGGGAGGATGTTGTAGGAAGAATGCTGCAGGGAAAATGTTGCTGTGAGGATGTTGCAAGGAGGATGTTTCAAGGAGAATGCTGCAGGGAGGATGCTGCTGGAAGAATACAACTGGGAGGATGTTGAAGGGAGGATGTTGCAGGGAGAATGTTGCCGGGAGAATGCTACAGGGAGAATGTTGCAGGGAGGATACTGCAGGAAGGATGTGGCAGAGAGAATACTACCGGGAGGATGCTGCAGGGAGGATGCTGCAGGGAGAATGCTACTGGGATGATGTTGCAGGGAGGATGCTGCATGGAGGATGCTGCAGGGAGAATGCTGCAGGGAGAATGCTGCAGGGAGGATGTTGCAGGGAGATTGTTGCGGGGAGAATGCTGCAGGGAAGATGTTGAAGGGAGAATGCTGCAGGGAGAATGCTGCCGGGAGGATGTTGCAGGGAGGATGCTGCAGGGAGGGTGCTGCAGAGAGAATGTTGCCAGGAGAATGCTACAGGGAGAATGTTGCAGGGAGGATACTGCAGGGAGGATGTGGCAGAGAGAATACTACCTGGAGGATACTGCAGGGAGGATGCTGCAGGGAGAATGCTACTGGGAGGATGTTGCAGGGAGGATGCTACATGGAGGATGCTGCAGGGAGAATGCTGCAGGGAGGATGTTGCAGGGAGATTGTTGCAGGGAGAATGCTGCAGGGAAGATGTTGCAGGGAGAATGCTGCAGGGAGAATGCTGCCGGGAAGATGTTGCAGGGAGAACGCTGCAGGGAGGGTGCTGCAGGGAGAATGCTGCAGGGAGAATGCTGCAGGGAAGATGTTGCAGGGAGGATGTTGCAGGTAGGAGGCTGCAGAGAGAATGCTGCAAGAAGAAATCTGCCGGGAGGATATTGCAGGGAGGATGCTCCAGGAAGGATGCTGCATGGAGAATGCTGCATGGAGAATGCTGCAGGGAGGATGTTGCAGAGAGGATGCTGCAGGGAGAATGCTACAGGGAGAATGCTGCAGGGAGGATGTTGCAGAGAGGATACTGCTGGGAGAATGCTGCAGGGAGAATGCTGCTGGGAGGATGTTGCAGGGAGGATGCTGCAGGGAGAATGCTGCAGGGAGGATGCTGCACAGAGGATGCTGCTGGGAGAATGCTGCAAAGAGAATGCTGCTGGGAGGATGTTGCAGGGAGGATGTTGCAGGGAGGATACTGCTGGGAGAATACTACCGGGAGGATGCTGCAGGGAAGATGCTGCAGGGAGAATGCTACTGGGATGATGTTGCAGGGAGGATACTGCAAGGAGGATGTGGCAGAGAAAATACTACCGGGAGGATGCTGCAGGGAGGATGCTGCAGGGAGAATGCTGCAGGGAGGGTGCTGCAGGGAAAATGCTGCCGGGAGGATGTTGCAGGGAGGATGCTGCAGGGAGAATGCTCCAGGGAGAATGCTGCAGGGAGGATGTTGCAAGGAGAATGCTGCAGGGAGGATGCTGCTGGAAGAATACAACTGGGAGGATGTTGCAGGGAGGATGTTGTAGGGAGAATGCTGCAGGAAGAATGCTGCAGGGAGGATACTGTTGGAAGAATACTACTGGGAGGATATTGTAGGGAGGACACTGCAGGGATGATGTTGCCGGGAGGATGTTGCAGGGATGATGTTGTAGGGGGAATGCTGCAGGGAGAATGTTAGCGGGAGGATGTTGCAGGGAGGATGTTGTAGGAAGAATGCTGCAGGGAAAATGTTGCCGGGAGGATGTTGCAGGGAGGATGTTGCAAGGAGAATGCTGCAGGGAGGATGCTGCTGGAAGAATACAACTGGGAGGATGTTGCAGGGAGGATGTTGCAGGGAGAATGTTGCCGGGAGAATGCTACAGGGAGAATGTTGCAGGGAGGATACTGCAGGGAGGATGTGGCAGATAGAATACTACCGGGAAGATGCTGCAGGGAGGATGCTGTTGGAAGAATACTACTGGGAGGATATTGTAGGGAGCACACTGCAGGGATGATGTTGCCGGGAGGATGTTGCAGGGAGGATGTTGTAGGGGGAATGTGGCAGGGAGAATGTTAGCGGGAGGATGTTGCAGGGAGGATGTTGTAGGAATAATGCTGCAGGGAAAATGTTGCTGCGAGGATGTTGCAAGGAGGATGTTGCAAGGAGAATGCGGCAGGGAGGATGCTGCTGGAAGAATACAACTGGGAGGATGTTGAAGGGAGGATGTTGCAGGGAGAATGTTGCCGGGAGAATGCTACAGGGAGAATGTTGCAGGGAGGATACTGCAGGGAGGATGTGGCAGAGAGAATACTACCGGGAGGATGCTGCAGGGAGGATGCTGCAGGGAGAATGCTACTGGGATGATGTTGCAGAGAGGATGCTGCATGGAGGATGCTGCATGGAGAATGCTGCAGGGAGAATGTTGCAGGGAGATTGTTGCGGGGAGAATGCTGCAGGGAAGATGTTGAAGGGAGAATGCTGCAGGGAGAATGCTGCCGGGAGGATGTTGCAGGGAGGATGCTGCAGGGAGGGTGCTGCAGAGAGAATGTTGCCAGGAGAATGCTACAGGGAGAATGTTGCAGGGAGGATACTGCAGGGAGGATGTGGCAGAGAGAATACTACCTGGAGGATACTGCAGGGAGGATGCTGCAGGGAGAATGCTACTGGGAGGATGTTGCAGGGAGGATGCTACATGGAGGATGCTGCAGGGAGAATGCTGCAGGGAGGATGTTGCAGGGAGATTGTTGCAGGGAGAATGTTGCAGGGAAGATGTTGCAGGGAGAATGCTGCAGGGAGAATGCTGCCGGGAAGATGTTGCAGGGAGAACGCTGCAGGGAGGGTGCTGCAGGGAGAATGCTGCAGGGAGAATGCTGCAGGGAAGATGTTGCAGGGAGGATGTTGCAGGTAGGAGGCTGCAGAGAGAATGCTGCAAGAATAAATCTGCCGGGAGGATATTGCAGGGAGGATGCTCCAGGAAGGATGCTGCATGGAGAATGCTGCATGGAGAATGCTGCAGGGAGGATGTTGCAGAGAGGATGCTGCAGGGGGAATGCTACAGGGAGAATGCTGCAGGGAGGATGTTGCAGAGAGGATGCTGCAGGGAGAATGCTACAGGGAGAATGCTGCAGGGAGAATGCTGCTGGGAGGATGTTGCAGGGAGGATGCTGCAGGGAGAATGCTGCAGGGAGGATGCTGCACAGAGGATGCTGCTGGGAGAATGCTGCAAAGAGAATGCTGCTGGGAGGATGTTGCAGGGAGGATACTGCTGGGAGAATACTACCGGGAGGATGCTGCAGGGAAGATGCTGCAGGGAGAATGCTACTGGGATGATGTTGCAGGGAGGATACTGCAAGGAGGATGAGGCAGAGAAAATACTACCGGGAGGATGCTGCAGGGAGGATGCTGCAGGGAGAATGCTGCAGGGAGGGTGCTGCAGGGAAAATGCTGCCGGGAGGATGTTGCAGGGAGGATGCTGCAGGGAGGGTGCTGCAGGGAGAATGCTCCAGGGAGAATGCTGCAGGGAGGATGTTGCAAGGAGAATGCTGCAGGGAGGATGCTGCTGGAAGAATACAACTGGGAGGATGTTGCAGGGAGGATGTTGCAGGGAGAATGTTGCTGGGAGAATGCTACAGGGAGAATGTTGCAGGGAGGATACTGCAGGGAGGATGTGGCAGAGAGAATACTACCGGGAGGATGCTGCAGGGAGGATGCTGCAGGGAGAATGCTACTGGGATGATGTTGCAGGGAGGATGCTGCATGGAGGATGCTGCAGGGAGAATGCTGCAGGGAGAATGCTGCAGGGAGGATGTTGCAGGGAGATTGTTGCGGGGAAAATGCTGCAGGGAAGATGTTGCAGGGAGAATGCTGCAGGGAGAATGCTGTCGGGAGGATGTTGCAGGGAGGATGCTGCAGGGAGGGTGCTGCAGAGAGAATGTTGCCGGGAGAATGCTGCAGGGAAGATGTTGCAGGGAGGAGGTTGCAGGTAGGATGCTGCAGGGAGATTCTGCAGGGAGGATGCTGCACAGAGGATGCTGCTGGGAGAATGCTGCAGGGAGAATGCTGCTGGGAGGAAGTTGCAGGGAGGATGTTGCAGGGAGGATACTGCTGGGAGAATACTACCGGGAGGATGCTGCAGGGAGGATGCTGCAGGGAGAATGCTACTGGGATGATGTTGCAGGGAGGATACTGCAAGGAGGATGTGGGAGAGAAAATACTACCGGGAGGATGCTGCAGGGAGGATGCTGCAGGGAGAATGCTGCAGGGAGGGTGCTGCAGGGAAAATGCTGCCGGGAGGATGTTGCAGGGAGGATGCTGCAGGGAGGGTGCTGCAGGGAGAATGCTCCAGGGAGAATGCTGCAGGGAAGATGTTGAAGGGAGGATGTTGCATGTAGGAGGCTGCAGGGAGAATGCTGCAAGAAGAAATCTGCTGGGAGGATATTGCAGGGAGGATGCTCCAGGAAGGATGCTGCATGGAGAATGCTGCATGGAGAATGCTGCAGGGAGGATGTTGCAGGGAGGATGCTGCAGGGGGAAAGCTGCAGGGAGAATGCTGCAGGGAGGATGTTGCACAGAGGATGCTGCTGGGAAAATGCTGCAGGGAGAATGCTGCAGGGAGGATGTTGCAGGGAGGATGCTGCAGGGAAAATGCTGCAGGGAGGATGTTGCACAGAGGATGCTGCTAGGAGAAAGCTGCAGGGAGAATGCTGATGGGAGGATGTTGCAGGGAGGATGCTGCAGGAAGGATACTACCGGGAGGATGCTGCAGGGAGGATGCTGCAGGGAGAATGCTACTGGGATGATGTTGCAGGGAGGATACTGCAGGGAGGATGTGGCAGAGAAAATACTACCGGGAGGATGCTGCAGGGACGATGCTGCAGGGAGAATGCTACTGGGAAGATGTTGCAGGGAGGATGCTGCATGGAGGATGCTGCAGGAAGAATGCTGCAGGGAGGATGTTGCACAGAGGATGCTGCTGGGAAAATGCTGCAGGGAGAATGCTGCAGGGAGGATGTTGCAGGGAGGATGCTGCAGGGAAAATGCTGCAGGGAGGATGTTGCACAGAGGATGCTGCTAGGAGAAAGCTGCAGGGAGAATGCTGCTGGGAGGATGTTGCAGGGAGGATGCTGCAGGAAGGATACTACCGGGAGGATGCTGCAGGGAGGATGCTGCAGGGAGAATGCTACTGGGATGATGTTGCAGGGAGGATACTGCAGGGAGGATGTGGCAGAGAGAATACTACCGGGAGGATGCTGCAGGGACGATGCTGCAGGGAGAATGCTACTGGGAAGATGTTGCAGGGAGGATGCTGCATGGAGGATGCTGCAGGAAGAATGCTGCAGGGAGGATGTTGCAAGGAGATTGTTGCAGGGAGAATGCTGCACGGAAGATGTTGCAGGGAGAATGCTGCAGGGAGAATACTGCCGGGAGGATGTTGAAGGGAGGATGATACAGGGAGGGTGCTGCAGGGAGAATGCTGCAGGGAAGATGTTGCAGGGAAGATGTTGCAGGTAGGAGGCTGCAGGGAGAATGCTACAAGAAGAAATCTGCCGGGAAGATGTTGCAGGGAGAATGCTGCAGGGAGAATGCTGCCTGGAGGATGTTGCAGGGAGGATGCTGCAGGGAGGGTGCTGCAGGGAGAATGCTGCAGGGAAGATGTTGCAGGGAAGATGTTGCAGGTAGGAGGCTGCAGGGAGAATGCTGCAAGAAGAAATCTGCTGGGAAGATATTGCAGGGAGCATGCTCCACGAAGGATGCTGCATGGAGAATGCTGCATGCAGAATGCTGAGGGAGGATGTTGCAGGGAGGATGCTGCAGGGGGAAAGCTGCAGGGAGAATGCTGCAGGGAGGATGTTGCACAGAGGATGCTGCAGGGAGAATGCTGCCGGGAGGATGTTGCAGGTAGGATGTTGCAGTGAGGATGCTGCAGGGAGAATGCTGCAGGGAGGATGGTGCTGGGAGAATGTTGCAGGGAGAATGCGGCAGGGAGGATATTGTAGGGAGAATGCTACAGGGAGGATGTTGCAGGGAGGATGCTGCAGGGAGAATGCCGCAGGGAGGATTTTGCAAGGAGGATGCTGCTGGGTGAATGCTGCAGGGAGGATGTTGCAGGGAGGATGTTGCAGGGAGGATGCGCCAGGGAGAATGCTGCAGGGAGGATGTTGCAGGGAGGATGCTGCTGGGAAAATGCTGAAGGGAGGATGTTGCAGGGAGAATGCTGCAGGGAGGATGTTGCAGGGAGGATGCTCCTGGGAGATTGCTGAAGGGAGGAGGTTGCAGGGAGAATGTTGCCAGGAGGATGTTGCAGGAGGATGCTCTTGGGAGAATGCTGAAGGGAGGATGCTGCAGGGAAGATGCTGCTAGGAGAATGTTGCAGGGAGGATGCTGCTGGGAGAATAGTGCAGGGAGGATGCTGCAGGGAAAATAATGCAGGGAGGATGTTGCTGGGAGGATGCTGCTGGGAGAATGCTGCAGGGAAGATGCTGCATGGAAAATAATGCAGGGAGGATGTTGCTGGGAGGATGCTGCTGGGAAAATGCCGCAGGAAGGATGTTGCAGGGAGAATGCTGCAGGGAGGATGTTGCAGGGAGGATGCTCCTGGGAGAATGCTGAAAGGAGGATGCTGCAGGAAGAATGCTGCTGGGAGGATGTTGCGCGGAGGATGTTGCAGGGGAAATGATGCAGGGAGAATGCTGTCGGGAGGATGCTGCAGGGCGAATGTTGCAGGGAGAATGGTGCAGGGAGGATATTGCAGGGAGAATGCTGTAGGGAGGATGTTGCAGGGAGTATGCTGCAGGGAGAATGCTGTAGGGAGGATGTTGCAGGGAGGATGCTTCTGGGAGAATGTTGCAGGGAGAATGCTGCTGGGAGGATGTTGCAGGGAGAATGTTGCTGGGAGGATGCTGCAGGGAGGATGCTGCTGGAAGAATGTTCCTGAGAGGATGTTGCAGGGAGGATGCTGCAGGGAGAATGCTGCAGGGAGGATGTTGCAGGGAGGATGCTCCTGGGAGAATGCTGAAGGGAGGATGTTGCAGGGAGAATGTTGCCAGGAGGATGTTGCAGGGAGGATGCTCCTTGGAGAATTCTGAAGGGATGATGCTGCAGGGAGGATGCTGCTGGGAGAATGCTGCAGGGAGGATGCTGCAGGGAAAATGCTGCAGGGAGGATGTTGCAGGGAGGATGCTGCTGGGAGAATGCTGCAGGGAGGATGTTGCAGGGAGAATGCTGTAGGGAGGATGTTGCAGGGAGGATGCTCCTGGGAGAATACTGAAAGGAGGATGCTGCAGGAAGAATGCTGATGGGAGGATGTTGCGCGGAGGATGTTGCAGGAAAAATGCTGCAGGGAGAATGCTGTCGGGAGGATGTTGCAGGGAGAATGTTGCAGGGAGAATGGTGCAGGGAGGATATTGCAGGGAGGATGTTGCAGGGAGAATGCTGCTGGGAGAATGCTGAAGGGAGGATGTTGCAGGGAGAATGCAGCAGGGAGGATGTTGCAGGGATGATGCTCCTGGGAGAATGCTGAAGAGAGAATGTTGCAGGGAGAATGTTGCCAAGAGGATGTTGCAGGGAGGATGATCTTGGGAGAATGCTGAATGGAGGATGCTGCAGGGAGGATGCTGCTAGGAGAATGCAGCAGGGAGGATGCTGCAGGGAAAATAATGCAGGGAGGATGTTGCAGGGAGGATGCCCCTGGGAGAATGTTGAAGGGAGTATGCTGCAGGGAGGATGCTGCAGGGAGAATGCTGCTGTGAGGATATTGCAGGGAGGATGCTGCAGGGAGAATGCTGCCGGGAGGATGTTGCAGGGAGGATGCTGCAGCGAGGATGCTGCAGGGAGAATGTTGCAGGGAGGATGTTGCAGGGAGTATACTTCAGGGAGAATACTGCAGTAAGAATGCTGCCGGGGGGATGTTACATGGAGGATACTGCAGGGAGGATGCTGCTTGGAGGATGCTCCAGGGAGGATGCTTCTGGGAGAAAACTACCAGTAGGATGTTGCAGGGAGGATGCTGCAGGGAGGGTGTTGCAGGGAGAATGTTGCCGGGAGGATGTTGTAGGGATGATGCTGCAGGGAGAATACTGCAGGGAGGATGTTGCAGGGAGGATGCTCCTGGGAGAATGCTGAAGGGAGGATATTGCAGGGAGAATGTTGCCAGGAGGATGTTGCAGGGAGGATTCTCCTGGGAGAATGCTGAAGGGAGGATGTTGCAGGGAGAATGTTGCCAGGAGGATGTTGCAGGGAGGATTCTCCTGGGAGAATGGTGCAGGGAGGATGTTGCAGGGAGAATGCTGCAGGGAAGATGCTGCAGCGAGAATGCTGCAGGGAGGATGCTGCAGGGAAAATGCTGCAGGGGGGATGTTGCAGGGAGGATGCTGCTGGGAGAATGTTGCAGGAAGGATGTTGCAGGGAGAATGCTGCAGGGAAGATGTTGCAGGGAGGATGCTCCTGGGAAAATGCTGCAAGGAGGATGCTGCAGGAAGAATGCTGCTGGGAGGATGTTGCGCGAAGGATGTTGCAGGGGAAATGCTGCAGGGAGAATGCTGTCGGGAGGATGCTGCAGGACGAATGTTGCAGGGAGAATGGTGCAGGGAGGATATTGCAGGGAGAATGCTGCAGGGAGGATGTTGCAGGGAGGATGTTGCAAGGAGGAAGCTGCTGGAAGAATGCTACTGTGAGGATGTTGCAGGGAGAATGTTGCCAGGAGGATGTTGAAGGGAGGGTGCTGCAGGGAGGATGCTGCTGGAAGAATGCTACTGGAAGGATGTTGCAGGGAAGACGCTGCAGGGAGGATGTTGCAAGGAGAATGTTGCTGGGAGGATGTTGCAGGGAGGATGTTGTAGGGAGAATGCTACAGGAAGAATACTGCAGGGAGGATGCTGTTGGAAGAATACTACTGGGAGGATATTGTAGGGAGGACACTGCAGGGATGATGTTGCCGGGAGGATGTTGCAGGGAGGATGTTGTAGGGGGAATGCTGCAGGGAGAATGTTAGCAGGAGGATGTTGCAGGGAGGATGTTGTAGGAAGAATGCTGCAGGGAAAATGTTGCCGGGAGGATGTTGCAGGGAGGATGTTGCAAGGAAAATGCTGCAGGGAGGATGCTGCTGGAAGAATACAACTAGGAGGATGTTGCATGGAGGATGTTGCAGGGAGAATGTTGCCGGGAGAATGCTACAGGGAGAATGTTGCAGGGAGGATACTGCAGGGAGAATGTGGCAGAGAGAATACTACCCCGAGGATGCTGCAGGGAGGATGCTGCAGGGAGAATGCTACTGGGATGATGTTGCAGGGAGGATGCTGCATGGAGGATGCTGCAGGGAGAATGCTGCAGGGAGAATGCTGCAGGGAGGATGTTGTAGGGAGATTGTTGCGGGGAGAATGCTGCAGGGAAGATGTTGCAGGGAGAATGCTGCAGGGAGAATGCTGCCGGTAGGATGTTGCAGGGAGGATGCTGCAGGGAGGGTGCTGCAGAGAGAATGTTGCCGGGAGAATGCTACAGGGAGAATGTTGCAGGGAGGATACTGCAGGGAGGATGTGGCAGAAAGAATACTACCGGGAGGATACTGCAGGGAGGATGCTGCAGGGAGAATGCTACTGGGAGGATGTTGGAGGGAGGATGCTGCATGGAGGATGCTGCAGGGAGAATGCTGCAGGGAGGATGTTGCAGGGAGATTGTTGCAGGGAGAATGCTGCAGGGAAGATGTTGCAGGGAGAATGCTGCAGGGAGAATGCTGCCGGGAAGATGTTGCAGGGAGGACACTGCAAGGAGGGTGCTGCAGGGAGAATGCTGCAGGGAAGATGTTGCAGGGAGGATATTGCAGGTAGGAGGCTGATGGGAGAATGCTGCAAGAAGAAATCTGCCGGGAGGATATTGCAGGGAGGATGCTCCAGGAAGGATGCTGCATGGAGAATGCTGCATGGAGAATGCTGCAGGGAGGATGTTGCAGTGAGGATGCTGCAGGGAGAATGCTGCAGGGAGAATGCTGCAGGGAGAATGTTGCAGAGAGGATGCTGCTGGGAGAATGCTGCAGGGAGAATGCTGCAGGGAGGATGTTGCAGGGAGGATGCTGCAGGGAAAATGCTGCAGGGAGGATGTTGCACAGAAGGATGCTGCTAGGAGAAAGCTGCAGGGAGAATGCTGCTGGGAGGATGTTGCAGGGAGGATGTTGCAGGGAGGATGCTGCAGGGAGGATACTACCGGGAGGATGCTGCAGGGAGGATGCTGCAGGGAGAATGCTACTGGGATGATGTTGCAGGGAGGATACTGCAGGGAGGATGTGGCAGAGAAAATACTACCAGGAGGATGCTCCAGGGACGATGCTGCAGGGAGAATGCTACTGGGAAGATTTTGCAGTGAGGATGCTGCAGCGAGGATGCTGCAGGGAGAATGTTGCAGGGAGGATGTTGCAGGGAGTATACTTCAGGGAGAATACTGCAGTAAGAATGCTGCCGGGAGGATGTTACATGGAGGATACTGCAGGGAGGATGCTGCTTGGAGGATGCTCCAGGGAGGATGCTCCTGGGAGAAAACTACCCGTAGGATGTTGCAGGGAGGATGCTGCAGGGAGGGTGTTGCAGGGAGAATGTTGCCGGGAGGATGTTGTAGGGATGATGCTGCAGGGAGAATGCTGCAGGGAGGATGTTGCAGGGAGGATGCTCCTGGGAGAATGCTGAAGGGAGGATGTTGCAGGGAGAATGTTGCCAGGAGGATGTTGCAGGGAGGATTCTCCTGGGAGAATGCTGAAGGGAGGATGTTGCAGGGAGAATGTTGCCAGGAGGATGTTGCAGGGAGGATTCTCCTGGGAGAATGGTGCAGGGAGGATGTTGCAGGGAGAATGCTGCAGGGAAGATGCTGCAGCGAGAATGCTGCAGGGAGGATGCTGCAGGGAAAATGCTGCAGGGGAGATGTTGCAGGGAGGATGCTGCTGGGAGAACGTTGCAGGAAGGATGTTGCAGGGAGAATGCTGCAGGGAAGATGTTGCAGGGAGGATGCTCCTCGGAGAATGCTGCAAGGAGGATGCTGCAGGAAGAATGCTGCTGGGAGGATGTTGCGCGGAGGATGTTGCAGGGGAAATGCTGCAGGGAGAATGCTGTCGGGAGGATGCTGCAGGACGAATGTTGCAGGGAGAATGGTGCAGGGAGGATATTGCAGGGAGAATGCTGCAGGGAGGATGTTGCAGGGAGGATGTTGCAAGGAGGATGCTGCTGGAAGAATGCTACTGTGAGGATGTTGCAGGGAGAATGTTGCCAGGAGGATGTTGAAGGGAGGGTGCTGCAGGGAAGATGCTGCTGGAAGAATGCTATTGGAAGGATGTTGCAGGGAAGACACTGCAGGGAGGATGGTGCAGGGAGAATGTTGTTGGGAGGATGTTGCAGGGAGGATGTTGTAGGGAGAATGCTGCAGGAAGAATACTGCAGGGAGGATGCTGTTGGAAGAATACTACTGGGAGGATATTGTAGGGAGGACACTGCAGGGATGATGTTGCCGGGAGGATGTTGCAGGGAGGATGTTGTAGGGGGAATGCTGCAGGGAGAATGTTAGCGGGAGGATGTTGCAGGGAGGATGTTGTAGGAAGAATGTTGCAGGGAAAATGTTGCCGGGAGGATGTTGCAGGGAGGATGTTGCAAGGAAAATGCTGCAGGGAGGATGCTGCTGGAAGAATACAATTAGGAGGATGTTGCATGGAGGATGTTGCAGGGAGAATGTTGCTGGAAGAATGCTACAGGGAGAATGTTGCAGGGAGGATACTTCAGGGAGAATGTGGCAGAGAGAATACTACCCCGAGGATGCTGCAGGGAGGATGCTGCAGGGAGAATGCTACTGGGATGATGTTGCAGGGAGGATGCTGCATGGAGGATGCTGCAGGGAGAATGCTGCAGGGAGAATGCTGCAGGGAGGATGTTGTAGGGAGATTGTTGCGGGGAGAATGCTGCAGGGAAGATGTTGCAGGGAGAATGCTGTAGGGAGAATGCTGCCGGTAGGATGTTGCAAGGAGGATGCTGCAGGGAGGGTGCTGCAGAGAGAATGTTGCCGGGAGAATGCTACAGGGAGAATGTTGCAGGGAGGATACTGCAGGGAGGATGTGGCAGAAAGAATACTACCGGGAGGATACTGCAGGGAGGATGCTGCAGGGAGAATGCTACTGGGAGGATGTTGGAGGGAGGATGCTGCATGGAGGATGCTGCAGGGAGAATGCTGCAGGGAGGATGTTGCAGGGAGATTGTTGCAGGGAGAATGCTGCAGGGAAGATGTTGCAGGGAGAATGCTGCAGGGAGAATGCTGCCGGGAAGATGTTGCAGGGAGGACGCTGCAAGGAGGGTGCTGCAGGGAGAATGCTGCAGGGAGAATGCTGCAGGGAGAATGCTGCAGGGAAGATGTTGCAGGGAGGATGTTGCAGGTAGGAGGCTGATGGGAGAATGCTGCAAGAAGAAATCTGCCGGGAGGATATTGCAGGGAGGATGCTCCAGGAAGGATGCTGCATGGAGAATGCTGCATGGAGAATGCTGCAGGGAGGATGTTGCAGTGAGGATGCTGCAGGGAGAATGCTGCAGGGAGAATGCTGCAGGGAGGATGTTGCAGAGAGGATGCTGCTGGGAGAATGCTGCAGGGAGAATGCTGCAGGGAGAATGCTGCAGGGAGGATGTTGCAGAGAGGATGCTGCTGGGAGAATGCTGCAGGGAAAATGCTGCAGGGAGGATGTTGCACAGAAGGATGCTGCTAGGAAAAAGCTGCAGGGAGAATGCTGCTGGGAGGATGTTGCAGGGAGGATGTTGCAGGGAGGATGCTGCAGGGAGGATACTACCGGGAGGATGCTGCAGGGAGGATGCTGCAGGGAGAATGCTACTGGGATGATGTTGCAGGGAGGATACTGCAGGGAGGATGTGGCAGAGAAAATACTACCAGGAGGATGTGGCAGAGAAAATACTACCAGGAGGATGCTCCAGGGATGATGCTGCAGGGAGAATGCTACTGGGAAGATTTTGCAGTGAGGATGCTGCATGGAGGATGCTGCAGGAAGAATGCTGCAGGGAGGATGTTGCAGGGAGATTGTTGCAGGGAGAATGCTGCAGGGAAGATGTTGCAGGGAGAATGCTGCAGGGAGAATGCTGCCGGGAGGATGTTGCAGGGAGGATGCTGCAGGGAGGGTGCTGCAGGGAGAATGCTGCAGGGAAGATGTTGCAGGGAAGATGTTGCAGGTAGGAGGCTGCAGGGAGAATGCTACAAGAAGAAATCTGCCGGGAAGATGTTGCAGGGAGAATGCTGCAGGGAAAATGCTGCCTGGAGGATGTTGCAGGGAGGATGCTGCAGGGAGGGTGCTGCAGGGAGAATGCTGCAGGGAAGATGTTACAGGGAAGATGTTGCAGGTAAGAGGCAGCAAGAGAATGCTACAAGAAGAAATCTGCCGGGAAGATATTGCAGGAAGCATGCTCCAGGAAGGATGATGCATGGAGAATGCTGCTGCAGGGAGAATGCTGCATGGAGAATGCTGTATGGAGAATGCTGCAGGGAGGATGCTGCAGGGAGAATGCTGCAGGGAGAATGCTGCAGGGAGGATGTTGCACAGAGGATGCTGTCGGGAGAATGCTGCCGGGAGGATGTTGCAGGGAGGATGTTGCAGTGAGGATGCTGCAGGGAGAATGCTGCAGGGAGGATGCTACAGGGAGAATGTTGCAGGGAGAATGCGGCAGGGAGGATATTGTAGGGAGAATGCTACAGCGAGGATGTTGCAGGGAGGATGCTGCAGGGAGAATGCTGCATGGAGGATTTTGCAGAGAGCCTACTGCTGGGTGAATGCTGCAGGGAGAATGCTGCTGGGAGGATGTTGCAGGGAGGATGTTGCAGGGAGGATGCTGCAGGGAGAATGCTGCAGGGAGGATGCTCCTGGGAGAATGCTGAAGGGAGGAGGTTGCAGGGAGGATGTTGCTAGGAGAATGCTGCAGGGAGGATGCTGCAGGGAAAATAATGCAGGGAGGATGTTGCTGGGAGGATGCTGTTGGGAGAATGCTGCAGGAAGGATGTTGCAGGGAGAATGCTGCAGGGAAGATGTTGCAGGGAGGATGCTCCTGGGAGAATGCTGAAAGGAGGATGCTGCAGGAAGAATGCTGCTGGGAGGATGTTGCGTGGATGATGTTGCAGTGGAAATGCTGCAGGGAGAATGCTGTCGGGAGGATGCTGCAGGGCGAATGTTGCAGGGAGAATGGTGCAGGGAGGATATTGCAGGGAGAATGCTGCAGGGAGGATGTTGCAGGGAGGATGCTGTAGGGAGAATGCTGCAGGGAGGATGCTCCTGGGAGAATGCTGAAGGGAGGAGGTTGCAGGGAGGATGTTGCTAGGAGAATGCTGCAGGGAGGATGCTGCAGGGAAAATAATTGAGGAAGGATGTTGCAGGGAGAATGCTGTCGGGATGCTGCTGCAGGGCGAATGATGCAGGGAGAATGGTGCAGGGAGGATATTGCAGGGAGAATGCTGCAGGGAGGATGTTGCAGGGAGGATGCTGTAGGGAGAATGCTGCAGGGAGGATGTTGAAGGGAGGATGCTGCTGGGAGAATGTTGCAGGGAGAATGCTGCTGGGAGGATTTTGCAGGGAGAATGTTGCAGGGAAGATGCTGCAGGGAGGATGCTGCTGGAAGAATCTTACTGAGAGGATGTTGCAGGGAGGATGCTGCAGGGAGAATGCTGCAGGGAAGATGTTGAAGGGAGGATGCTCCTAAGAGAATGCTGAAGGGAGGATGTTGCAGGGAGAATGCTGCAGGGAGGATGTTGCAGGGAGGATGCTCCTGGGAGAATGCTGAAGGGAGGAGGTTGCAGGGAGGATGCTGCTAGGAGAATGCTGCAGGGAGGATGCTGCAGGGAGGATGCTGCAGGGAAAATAATGCAGGGAGGATGTTGCTGGGAAGATGCTGCTGGGAGAATGCTGCAGGAAGGATGTTGCAGGGAGAATGCTGCAGGGAGGATGTTGCAGGGAGGATGCTCCTGGGAGAATGCCGAAAGGATGCTGCTGCAGGAAGAATGCTGCTGGGAGGATGTTTCGCGGAGGATGTTGCAGGGGAAATGCTGCAGGGAAAATGCTGTCGGGAGAATGCTGCAGGGCGAATGTTGCAGGGAGAATGGTGCAGGGAGGATATTGCAGGGAGAATGCTGCAGGGAGGATGTTGCAGGGAGGATTCTGCAGGGAGAATGCTGCAGGGAGGATGTTGCAGGGAGGATGCTGCTGGGAGAATGTTGCAGGGAGAATGCTGCTGGGAGGATGTTGCAGGGAAAATGTTGCCGGGAAGATGCTGCAGGGAGGATGTTGCAGGGAGGAGGTTGCAGGGAGGATGTTGCAGGGAGGATGCTGCTGGAAGAATGCTACTGGGAGGATGTTGCAGGGAGAATGTTGCCAGGAGGATGTTGGAGGGAGGGTGCTGCAGGGAGGATGCTGCTGGAAGAATGCTACTGGAAGGATGTTGCAGGGAAGACGCTGCAGGGAGGATGTTGCAGGGAGAATGTTGCTGGGAGGATGTTGCAGGGAGGATGTTGTAGGGAGAATGCTGCAGGAAGAATGCTGCAGGGAGGATGCTGTTGGAAGAATACTACTGGGAGGATATTGTAGGGAGGACACTGCAGGGATGATGTTGTCGGGAGGATGTTGCAGGGAGGATGTTGTAGGGGGAATGCTGCAGGGAGAATGTTAGCGGGAGGATGTTGCAGGGAGGAGGTTGTAGGAAGAATGCTGCAGGGAAAATGTTGCCGGGAGGATGTTGCAGGGAGGATGTTGCAAGGAAATGCTGCAGGAAGGATGCTGCTGGAAGAATACAACTGGGAGGATGTTGCATGGAGGATGTTGCAGGGAGAATGTTGCCGGGAGAATGCTACAGGGAGAATGTTGCAGGGAGGATACTGCAGGGAGGATGTGGCAGAGAGAATACTACCGGGAGGATGCTGCAGGGAGGATGCTGCAGGAAGGATGCTGCAGGGAGGATGCTGCAGGGAGAATTCTACTGGGATGATGTTGCAGGGAGGATGCTGCATGGCGGATGCTGCAGGGAGATTGCTGCAGGGAGAATGCTGCAGGGAGGATGTTGCAGGGAGATTGTTGCGGGGAGAATGCTGCAGGGAAGATGTTGCAGGGAGAATGCTGCAGGGAGAATGCTGTCGGTAGGATGTTGCAGGGAGGATGCTGCAGGGAGGGTGCTGCAGAGAGAATGTTGCCGGGAGAATGCTACAGGGAGAATGTTGCAGGGAGGATACTGCAGGGAGGATGTGGCAGAGAGAATACTACCGGTAGGATACTGCAAGGAGGATGCTGCAGGGAGAATGCCAGTGGGAGAAAGTTGCAGGGAGGATGCTGCATGGAGGATGCTGCCGGGAGAATGCTGCAGGGAGGATGTTGCAGGGAGATTGTTGCAGGGAGAATGCTGCAGGGAAGATGTTGCAGGGAGAATGCTGCAGGGAGAATGCTGCCGGGAAGATGTTGCAGGGAGGACGCTGCAGGGAGGGTGCTGCAGGGAGAATGCTGCAGGGAGAATGCTGCAGGGAAGATGTTGCAGGGAGGAGGTTGCAGGTAGGAGGTTGCAGGGAGAATGCTGCAAGAAGAAATCTGCCAAAAGGATATTGCAGGGAGGATGCTCCAGGAAGGATGCTGCATGGAGAATGCTGCATGGAGAATGCTGCAGGGAGGATGTTGCAGGGAGGATGCTGATGGGAGAATGCTACAGGGAGAATGCTGCATGGAGGATGTTGCACAGAGGATGCTGCTGGGAGAATGCTGCAGGGAGAATGCTGCTGGGAGGATGTTGCAGGGAGGATGCTGCAGGGAGAATGCTGCAGGGAGGATGCTGCACAGAGGATGCTGCTGGGAGAATGCTGCAGGGAGAATGCTGCTGGGAGGATGTTGCAGGGAGGATGCTGCAGGGAGGATACTGCTGGGAGAATACTACCGGGAGGATGCTGCAGGGAGGATGCTGCAGGAAGAATGCTACTGGGATGATGTTGCAGGGAGGATACTGCAGGTAGGATGTGGCAGAAAAAATACTACCGGGAGGATGCTGCAGGGAGGATGCTGCAGGGAGAATGCTGCAGGGAGGGTGCTGCAGGGAGAATGCTACCGGGAGGATGTTGCAGGGGGGATGCTGCAGGGGGGGTGCTGCAGGGAGAATGCTCCAGGGAGAATGCTGCAGGGAAGATGTTGCAGGGAGGATGTTCCATGTAGGAGGCTGCAGGGAGAATGCTGCAAGAAGAAATCTGCTGGGAGGATATTGCAGGGAGGATGCTCCAAAAAGGATGATGCATGGAGAATGCTGCATGGAGAATGCTGAGGGAGGATGTTGCAGGGAGGATGCTGTAGGGAGAATGCTGCAGGGAGAATGCTGCAGGGAGGATGCTGCTGGGAGAATGCTGCAGGGAGAATGCTGCAGGGAGGATGTTGCAGGGAGGATGCTGCAGGGAAAATGCTGCAGGAGGATGTTGCACAGAAGGATGCTGCTAGGAGAAAGCTGCAGGGAGAATGCTGCTGGGAGGATGTTGAAGGGAGGATGTTGCAGGGAGGATGCTGCAGGGAGGATACTACCGGGAGGATGCTGCAGGGAGGATGATGCAGGGAGAATGCTACTGGGATGATGTTGCAGGGAGGATACTGCAGGGAGGATATGGCAGAGAAAATACTACCGGGAGGATGCTCCAGGGACGATGCTGCAGGGAGAATGCTACTGGGAAGATTTTGCAGTGAGGATGCTGCATGGAGGATGCTGCAGGAAGAATGCTGCAGGGAGGATGTTGCAGGGAGATTGTTGCAGGGAGCATGCTGCCGGGAGGATGTTGCAGGGAGGATGCTGCAGGGAGGGTGCTGCAGGGAGAATGCTGCAGGGAAGATGTTGCAAGGAAGATGTTGCAGGTAGGAGGCTGCAGGGAGAATGCTACAAGAAGAAATCTTCCGGGAAGATGTTGCAGGGAGAATGCTGCAGGGAGAATGCTGCCTGGAGGATGTTGCAGGGAGGATGCTGCAGGGAGGGTGCTGCAGGGAGAATACTGCAGGGAAGATGTTGCAGGGAAGATGTTGCAGGTAGGAGGCTGCAAGAGAATGCTGCAAGAAGAAATCTGCCGGGAAGATATTGCAGGAAGCATGCTCCAGGAAGGATGATGCATGGAGAATGCTGCTGCAGGGAGAATGCTGCATGGAGAATGCTGCATGGAGAATGCTGCAGGGAGGATGCTGCAGGGAGAATGCTGCAGGGAGAATGCTGCAGGGAGGATGTTGCACAGAGGATGCTGCCGGGAGAATGCTGCCGGGAGGATGTTGCAGGGAGGATGTTGCAGTGAGGATGCTGCAGGGGGAATGCTGCAGGGAGGATGCTGCAGGGAGAATGTTGCAGGGAGAATGCAGCAGGGAGGATATTGTAGGGAGAATGCTACAGCGAGGATGTTGCAGGGAGGATGCTGCAGGGAGAATGCTGCAGGGAGGATTTTGCAGAGAGCATACTGCTGGGTGAATGCTGCAGGGAGAATGCTGCTGGGAGGATGTTGCAGGGAGTATGTTGCAGGGAGGATGCTGCAGGGAGAATGCTGCAGGGAGGATGTTGCAGGTAGGATGCTGCTGGGAGAATGCTGAAGGGAGGAGGTTGCAGGGAGAATGCTGCAGGGAGGATGTTTCAGGGAGGATGCTCCTGGGAGAATGCTGAAGGGAGGAGGTTGCAGGGAGGATGTTGCTAGGAGAATGCTGCAGGGAGGATGCTGCAGGGAAAATAATGCAGGGAGGATGTTGCTGGGAGGATGCTGTTGGGAGAATGCTGCAGGAAGGATGTTGCAGGGAGAATGCTGCAGGGAGGATGTTGCAGGGAGGATGCTCCTCGGAGAATGCTGAAAGGAGGATGCTGCAGGAAGAATGCTGCTGGGAGGATGTTGCGCGGATGATGTTGCAGGGGAAATGCTGCAGGGAGAATGCTGTCGGGAGGATGCTGCAGGGCGAATGTTGCAGGGAGAATGGTGCAGGGAGGATATTGCAGGGAGAATGCTGCAGGGAGGATGTTGCAGGGAGGATGCTGTAGGGAGAATGCTGCAGGGAGGATGTTGCAGGGAGGATGCTGCTGGGAGAATGTTGCAGGGAGAATGTTGCTGGGAGGATTTTGCAGGGAGAATGTTGCAGGGAAGATGCTGCAGGGAGGATGCTGCTGGAAGAATCTTACTGAGAGGATGTTGCAGGGAGGATGCTGCAGGGAGAATGCTGCAGGGAGGATGTTGCAGGGAGGATGCTCCTAGGAGAATGCTGAAGGGAGGATGTTGCAGGGAGAATGTTGCAGGAAGGATGTTGCAGGGAGGATGCTTCTGGGAGAATGCTGAAGGGAGGATGCTGCAGGGAGGATGCTGCAGGGAAAATAATGCAGGGAGGATGTTGCTGGGAGGATGCTGCTGGGAGAATGCTGCAGGAAGGATGTTGCAGGGAGAATGCTGCAGGGAGGATGTTGCAGGGAGGATGCTCCTGGGAGAATGCTGAAAGGATGCTGCTGCAGGAAGAATGCTGCTGGGAGGATGTTTCGCGGAGGATGTTGCAGGGGAAATGCTGCGGGGAGAATGCTGTCGGGAGGATGCTGCAGGGCGAATGTTGCAGGGAGAATGGTGCAGGGAGGGTATTGCAGGGAGAATGCTGCAGGGAGGATGTTGCAGGGAGGATGCTGCAGGGAGAATGCTGCAGGGAGGATGTTGCAGGGAGGATGCTGCTGGGAGAATGTTGCAGGGAGAATGCTGCTGGGAGGATGTTGCATGGAGAATGTTGCAGAGAAGATGCTGCAGGGAGGATGCTGCTAGAAGAATGATACTGAGAGGATGTTACAGGGAGGATGCTGCAGGGAGAATGCTGCAGGGAGGATGTTGCAGGGAGGTTGCTCCTAGGAGAATGCTGAAGGGAGGATGATGCAGGGAGAATGTTGCCAGGAGGATGTTGCAGGGAGGATGCTCCTTGGAGAATTCTGAAGGGAGGATGCTGCAGGGAGGATGCTGCTGGGAGAATGCTGCAGGGAAGATGCTGCAGGGAAAATGCTGCAGGGAGGATGTTGCAGGGAGGATGCTGCTGGGAGGATGTTGCAGGGAGAATGTTGCAGGGAGGATGTTGCAGGGAGGATGCTCCTGGGAAAATGCTGAAAGGAGGATGCTGCAGGAAGAATGGTGCAGGGAGGATATTGCAGGGAGAATGCTGCAGAGAGAATGCTGCCGGGAAGATGTTGCAGGGAGGACGCTGCAGGGAGGGTGCTGCAGGGAGAATGCTGCAGGGAGAATGCTGCAGGGAAGATGTTGCAGGGAGGAGGTTGCAGGTAGGAGGCTGCAGGGAGAATGCTGCAAGAAGAAATCTGCCAAAAGGATATTGCAGGGAGGATGCTCCAGGGAGGATGCTCCAGGAAGGATGCTGCATGGAGAATGCTGCATGGAGAATGCTGCAGGGAGGATGTTGCAGGGAGGATGCTGCAGTGAGAATGCTACAGGGAGAATGCTGCAGGGAGGATGTTGCACAGAGGATGCTGCTGGGAGAATGCTGCAGGGAGAATGCTGCAGGGAGAATGCTGCTGGGAGGAGGTTGCAAGGAGGATGCTGCAGGGAGAATGCTGCAGGGAGGATGCTGCACAGAGGATGCTGCTGGGAGAATGCTGCAGGGAGAATGCTGCTGGGAAGATGTTGCAGGGAGGATGTTGCAGGGAGGATACTGCTGGGAGAATACTACCGGGAGGATGCTGCAGGGAGGATGCTGCAGGAAGAATGCTACTGGGATGATGTTGCAGGGAGGATACTGCAGGTAGGATGTGGCAGAAAAAATACTACCGGGAGGATGCTGCAGGGAGGATGCTGCAGGGAGAATGCTGCAGGGAGGGTGCTGCAGGGAGAATGCTACCGGGAGGATTTTGCAGGGGGGATGCTGCAGGGGGGGGGGGTGCTGCAGGGAGAATGCTCCAGGGAGAATGCTGCAGGGAAGATGTTGCAGGGAGGATGTTCCATGTAGGAGGCTGCAGGGAGAATGCTGCAAGAAGAAATCTGCTGGGAGGAGATTGCAGGGAGGATGCTCCAAAAAGGATGCTGCATGGAGAATGCTGCATGGAGAATGCTGAGGGAGGATGTTGCAGGGAGGATGCTGTAGGGAGAATGCTGCAGGGAGAATGCTGCAGAGAGGATGTTGCAGAGAGGATGCTGCTGGGAGAAGGCTGCAGGGAGAATGCTGCAGGGAGGATGTTGCAGGGAGGATGCTGCAGGGAAAATGCTGCAGGGAGGATGTTGCACAGAAGGATGCTGCTAGGAGAAAGCTGCAGGGAGAATGCTGCTGGGAGGATGTTGCAGGGAGGATGCTGCAGGGAGGATACTACCGGGAGGATGCTGCAGGGAGGATGATGCAGGGAGAATGCTACTGGGATGATGTTGCAGGGAGGATACTGCAGGGAGGATGTGGCAGAGAAAATACTACCGGGAGGATGCTCCAGGGACGATGCTGCAGGGAGAATGCTACTGGGAAGATTTTGCAGTGAGGATGCTGCATGGAGAATGCTGCAGGGAGGATGTTGCAGGGAGGATGCTCCTAGGAGAATGCTGAAGGGAGGATGTTGCAGGGAGAATGCTGCAGGGAGGATGTTGCAGGGAGGATGCTCCTGGGAGAATGCTGAAGGGAGGATGCTGCAGGGAGGATGCTGCAGGGAAAATAATGCAGGGAGGATGTTGCTGGGAGGATGCTGCTGGGAGAATGCTGCAGGAAGGATGTTGCAGGGAGAATGCTGCAGGGAGGATGTTGCAGGGAGGATGCTCCTGGGAGAATGCTGAAAGGATGCTGCTGCAGGAAGAATGCTGCTGGGAGGATGTTTCGCGGAGGATATTGCAGGGGAAATGCTGCAGGGAGAATGCTGTCGGGAGGATGCTGCAGGGCGAATGTTGCAGGGAGAATGGTGTGGGAGGGTATTACAGGGAGAATGCTGCAGGGAGGATGTTGCAGGGAGGATGCTGCAGGGAGAATGCTGCAGGGAGGATGTTGCAAGGAGGATGCTGCTGGGAGAATGTTGCAGGGAGAATGCTGCTGGGAGGATGTTGCAGGGAGAATGTTTCAGGGAAGATGCTGCAGGGAGGATGCTGCTGGAAGAATGTTACTGAGAGGATGTTGCAGGGAGGATGCTGCAGGGAGAATGCTGCAGGGAGGATGTTGCAGGGAGGATGCTCCTAGGAGAATGCTGAAGGGAGGATGATGCAGGGAGAATGTTGCCAGGAGGATGTTGCAGGGAGGATGCTCCTTGGAGAATTCTGAAGGGAGGATGCTGCAGGGAGGATGCTGCTGGGAGAATGCTGCAGGGAGGATGCTGCAGGGAAAATGCTGCAGGGAGGATGTTGCAGGGAGGATGCTGCTGGGAGGATGTTGCAGGGAGAATGTTGCAGGGAGGATGTTGCAGGGAGGATGCTCCTGGGAAAATGCTGAAAGGAGGATGCTGCTGGAAGAATGGTGCAGGGAGGATATTGCAGGGAGAATGCTGCATGGAGGATGTTGCAGGGAGGATGTTGCAGGGAGGATGCTGCTGGAAGAATGCTACTGGGAGGATGTTGCAGGGAGAATGTTGCCAGGAGGATGTTGCAAGGGAGTGTGCTGCAGGGAGGATGCTGCTGGAAGAATGCTACTGGAAGGATGTTGCAGGGAAGACGCTGCAGGGAGGATGTTGCAGGGAGGATGTTGTAGGGAGAATGCTGCAGGGAGGATGCTGTTGGAAGAATACTACTGGGAGGATATTGTAGGGAGGACACTGCAGGGATGATGTTGCCGGGAGGATGTTGCAGGGAGGATGTTGTAGGGGGAATGCTGCAGGGAGAATGTTAGCGGGAGGATGTTGCAGGGAGGATGTTGTAGGAAGAATGCTGCAGGGAAAATGTTGCTGGGAGGATGTTGCAGGGAGGATGTTGCAAGGAAAACGCTGCAGGGAGGATGCTGCTGGAAGAATACAACTGGGGGGATGTTGCATGGAGGATGTTGCAGGGAGAATGTTGCCGGGAGAATACTACAGGGAGAATGTTGCAGGGAGGATACTGCAGGGAGGATGTGGCAGAGAGAATACTACCCCGAGGATGCTGCAGGGAGGATGCTGCAGGGAGAATGCTACTGGGATGATGTTGCAGGGAGGATGCTGCATGGAGGATGCTGCAGGGAGAATGCTGCAGGGAGAATGCTGCAGGGAGGATGTTGCAGGGAGATTGTTGCGGGGAGAATGCTGCAGGGAATATGTTGCAGGGAGAATTCTGCAGGGAGAATGCTGTCGGTAGGATGTTGCAGGGAGGATGCGGCAGGGAGGGTGCTGCAGAGAGATTGTGTCCGGGAGAATGCTACAGGGAGAATGTTGCAGGGAGGATACTGCAGGGAGGATGTGGCAGAGAGAATACTACCGGTAGGATACTGCAGGGAGGATGCTGCAGGGAGAATGCTACTGGGAGGATGTTGCAGGGAGGATGTTGCATGGAGGATGCTGCAGGGAGAATGCTGCAGGGAGGATGTTGCAGGGAGATTGTTGCAGGGAGAATGCTGCAGGGAAGATGTTGCAGGGAGAATGCTGCAGGGAGAATGCTGCCGGGAAGATGTTGTAGGGAGGACGCTGCAGGGAGGGTGCTGCAGGGAGAATGCTGCAGGGAGATTGCTGCAGGGAAGATGTTGCAGGGAGGATGTTGCAGGTAGGAGGCTGCAGGGAGAATGCTGCAAGAAGAAATCTACCGGGAGGATATTGCAGGGAGGATGCTCCAGGAAGGATGCTGCATGAAGAATGCTGCATGGAGAATGCTGCAGGGAGGATGTTGCAGGGAGAATGCTGCAGGGAGAATGCTACAGGGAGAATGCTGCAGGGAGGATGTTGCACAGAGGATGCTGCTGGGAGAATGCTGCAGGGAGAATGCTGCTGGGAGGATGTTGCAGGGAGGATGCTGCAGGGAGAATGCTGCAGGGAGGATGCTGCACAGAGGATGCTGCTGGGAGAATGCTGCAGGGAGAATGCTGCTGGGAGGATGTTGCAGGGAGGATGTTGCAGGGAGGATACTGCTGGGAGAATACTACCGGGAGGATGCTGCAGGGAAGATGCTGCAGGAAGAATGCTACTGGGATGATGTTGCACGGAGGATACTGCAGGTAGGATGTGGCAGAAAAAATACTACCGGGAGGATGCTGCAGGGAGGATGCTGCAGGGAGGATGCTGCAGGGAGAATGCTGCAGGGAGGGTGCAGCAGGGAGAATGCTGCTGGGAGGATGTTGCAGGGGGGATGCTGCAGGGAGGGTGCTGCAGGGAGAATGCTCCAGGGAGAATGCTGCAGGGAAGATGTTGCAGGGAGGATGTTGCATGTAGGAGGCTGCAGGGAGAATGCTGCAAGAAGAAATCTGCTGGGAGGATATTGCAGGGAGGATGCTCCAGGAAGGATGCTGCATGGAAAATGCTGCATGGAGAATGCTGAGGGAGGATGTTGCAGGGAGGATGCTGTAGGGAGAATGCTGCAGGGAGAATGCTACAGGGAGGAGGTTGCACAGAGGATGCTACTGGGAGAATGCTGCAGGGAGAATGCTGCAGGGAGGATGTTGCAGGGAGGATGCTGCAGGGAAAATGCTGCAGGGAGGATGTTGCACAGAGGATGCTGCTAGGAGAAAGCTGCAGGGAGAATGCTGCTGGGAGGATGTTGCAGGGAGGATGTTGCAGGGAGGATGCTGCAGGGAGGATACTACCGGGAGGATGCTGCAGGGAGGATGCTGCAGGGAGAATGCTACTGGGATGATGTTGCAGGGAGGATACTGCAGGGAGGATGTGGCAGAGAAAATACTACCGGGAGGATGCTGCAGGGACGATACTGCAGGGAGAATGCTACTGGGAAGATTTTGCAGTGAGGATGCTGCATGGAGGATGCTGCAGGAAGAATGCCGCAGGGAGGATGTTGCAGGGAGGATGCTCCTGAGAGAATGCTGCAGGGAAGATGTTGCAGTGAGAATGCTGCAGGGAGAATGCTGCCGGGAGGATGTTGCAGGGAGGATGCTGCAGGGAGGGTGCTGCAGGGAGAATGCTGCAGGGAAGATGTTGCAGGGAAGATGTTGCAGGTAGGAGGCTGCAGGGAGAATGCTACAAGAAGAAATCTGCCTGGAAGATGTTGCAGGGAGAATGCTGCAGGGAGAATGCTGCCTGGAGGATGTTGCAGGGAGGATGCTGCAGGGAGGGTGCTGCAGGGAGAATGCTGCAGGGAAGATGTTGCAGGGAAGATGTTGCAGGTAGGAGGCTGCAAGAGAATGCTGCAAGAAGAAATCTGCCGGGAAGATATTGCAGGGAGCATGCTCCAGGAAGGATGATGCCTGGAGAATGCTGCTGCAGGGAGAATGCTGCATGGAGAATGCTACATGGAGAATGCTGCAGGGAGGATGTTGCAGGGAGGATGCTGCAGGGAGAATGCTGCAGGGAGAAGGCTGCGGGGAGGATGTTGCACAGAGGATGCTGCCGGGAGAATGTTGCCGGGAGGATGTTGCAGGGAGGATATTGCAGTGAGGATGCTGCAGGGAGAATGCTGTAGGGAGGATGCTGTAGGGAGAATGTTGCAGGGAGAATGCGGCAGGGAGGATATTGTAGGGAGAATGCTACAGCCAGGATGTTGCAGGGAGTATGCTGCAGGGAGAATGCTGCAAGGAGGATTTTGCAGAGAGCATACTGCTGGGTGAATGCTGCAGGGAGAATGCTGCTGGGAGGATTTTGCAGGGAGGATGTTGCAGGGAGGATGCTGCAGGGAGAATGCTGCAGGGAGGATGTTGCAGGGAGGATGCTGCTGGGAAAATGCTGAAGGGAGGATGTTGCAGGGAGAATGCTGCTGGGAGGATGTTTCAGGGAGGATGCTCCTGGGAGAATGCTGAAGGGAGGAGGTTGCAAGGAGGATGCTGCTAGGAGAATGCTGCAGGGAGGATGCTGCAGGGAAAATAATGCAGGGAGGATGTTGCTGGGAGGATGCTGCTGGGAGAATGCTGCAAGAAGGATGTTGCAGGGATAATGCTGCAGGGAGGATGTTGCAGGGAGGATGCTCCTGGGAGAATGCTGAAAGAAGGATGCTGCAGGAAGAATGCTGCTGGGAGGATGTTGCGCGGATGATGTTGCAGGGGAAATGCTGCAGGGAGAATGCTGTCGGGAGGATGCTGCAGGGTGAATGTTGCAGGGAGAATGGTGCAGGGAGGATATTGCAGGGAGAATGCTGCAGGGAGGATGTTGCAGGGAGGATGCTGTAGGGAGAATGCTGCAGGGAGGATGTTGCAGGGAGGATGCTGCAAGGAGAATGTTGCAGGGAGAAAGCTGCTGGGAGGATGTTGCAGGGAGAATGTTGCAGGGAAGATGCTGCAGGGAGGATGCTGCTGGAAGAATCTTACTGAGAGGATGTTGCAGGGAGGATGCTGCAGGGAGAATGCTGCAGGGAGGATGTTGCAGGGAGGATGCTCCTAGGAGAATGCTGAAGGGAGGATGTTGCAGGGAGAATGCTGCAGGGAGGATGTTGCAGGGAGGATGCTCCTGAGAGAATGCTGAAGGGAGGAGGTTGCAGGGAGGATGCTGCTAGGAGAATGCTGCAGGGAGGATGCTGCAGGGAGGATGCTGCAGGGAAAATAATGCAGGGAGGATGTTGCTGGGAGGATGCTGCTGGGAGAATGCTGCAGGAATGATGTTGCAGGGAGAATGCTGCAGGGAGGATGTTGCATGGAGGATGCTCCTGGGAGAATGCTGAAAGGATGCTGCTGCAGGAAGAATGCTGCTGGGAGGATGTTTCGCGGAGGATGTTGCAGGGGAAATGCTGCAGGGAGAATGCTGTCGGGAGGATGCTGCAGGGCGAATGTTGCAGGGAGAATGGTGCAGGAAGGATATTGCAGGGAGAATGCTGCAGGGAGGATGTTGCAGGGAGGATGCTGCAGGGAGAATGCTGCAGGGAGGATGTTGCAGGGAGGATGCTGCTGGGAGAATGTTGCAGGGAGAATGCTGCTGGGAGGATGTTGCAGGGAGAATGTTACAGGGAAGATGCTGCAGGGAGGATGCTGCTGGAAGAATGTTACTGAGAGGATGTTGCAGGGAGGATGCTGCAGGGAGAATGCTGCAGGGAGGATGTTGCAGGGACGATTCTCCTAGGAGAATGCTGAAGGAAGGATGATGCAGGGAGAATGTTGCCAGGAAGATGTTGCAGGGATGATGCTCCTTGGAGAATTCTGGAGGGAGGATGCTGCAGGGAGGATGCTGCTGGGAGAATGCTGCAGGGAGGATGCTGCAGGGAAAATGCTGCAGGGAGGATGTTGCAGGGAGGATGCTGCTGGGAGAATGCTCAGGGAGGATGTTGCAGGGAGAATGCTGCAGGGAGGATGTTGCAGGGAGGGTGCTCCTGGGAAAATGCTGAAACGAGGATGCTGCATGAAGAATGCTGCTGGGAGGATGTTGCGCGGAGGATGTTGCAGGGAAAATGCTGCAGGGAGAATGCTGTCGGGAGGATGTTGCAGGGAGAATGTTGCAGGGAGAATGGTACAGGGAGGATATTGCAGGGAGGATGTGGCAGGGAGGAGGCTACTGGGAGAATGCTGAAGGGAGGATGTTACAGGTAGAATGCTGCAGGGAGGATGTTGCAGGGATGATGCTCCTGGGAGAATGCTGAAGAGAGGATGTTGCAGGGAGAATGTTGCCAGGAGGATGTTGCAGGGAGGATTATCTTGGGAGAATGCTGAATGGAGGATGCTGCAGGGAGGATGCTGCTAGGAGAATGCTGCAGGGAGGATGCTGCAGGGAAAATAATGTAGGGAGGATGTTGCAGGGAGGATGCCCCTGGGAGAATGTTGAAGGGAGGATGCGGCAGGGAGGATGCTGCAGGGAGAATGCTGCAGGGAGGATATTGCAGGGAGGATGCTGCAGGGAGAATGCTGCCGGGAGGATGTTGCAGGGAGGATGCTGCAGGGAGGATGCTGCAGGGAGAATGCTGCAGGGAGGATGTTGCAGGGAGGATACTTCAGGGAGAATGCTGCAGTAAGATTGCTGCTGGTAGGATGTTACATGGAGGATACTGCAGGGAGGATGCTGCTTGGAAGATGCTGCTTGGAGGATGCTCCTGGGAGAATGCTACAAGTAGGATGTTGCAGGGAGGATTCTGCAGGGAGGATGTTGCAGGGAGAAAGTTGCCGGGAGGATGTTGCAGGGAGGATGCTGCAGGGAGAATGCTGCAGGGAGGATGTTGCAGGGAGGATGCTCCTGGGAGTATGCTGAAGGGAGGATGTTGCAGGGAGAATGTTGCCAGGAGGATGTTGCAGGGAGGATTCTCCTGGGAGAATGCTGCAGGGAGGATGTTGCAGGGAGAATGCTGCAGGGAGGATGCTGCTGGGAGAATGCTGCAGGGAAGATGCTGCAGGGAAAATGCTGCAGGGAGGATGTTGCAGGGAGGATGCTGCTGGGAGAATGCTGCAGGGAGGATGTTGCAGGGAGAATGCTGCAGGGAGGATGCTCCTGGGAGAATGCTGAAAGGAGGATGCTGCAGGAAGAATGCTGCTGGGAGGATGTTGCGCGGAGGATGTTGCAGGAAAAATGCTTCAGGGAGAATGCTGTCGGGAGGATGCTGCAGGGCAAATGTTGCAGGGTTAATGGTGCAGGGAGGATATTGCAGGGAGGATGCTGCAGGGAGAATGCTGCAGGGAGGATGTTGCAGGGAGGATACTGCTTGGAGAATGTTGCAGGGAGAATGCTGCTGGGAGGATGTTGCAGGGAAAATGCTGCAGGGTGGATGTTGCTGGGAGGATGCTGCTGGGAGAATGCTGCAGGGAGGATGTTGCAGGGAGAATGCTGCAGGGAGGATGTTGCAGGGAGGATGCTCCTGGGAGAATGCTGAAGGGAGGGTGTTGCAGGGAGGATGCTGCAGGGAGAATGCTGCAGGGAGGATATTGCAGGGAGGGTGCTGCAGGGAGAATGCTGCCAGGAGGATGTTGCAGGGAGGATGCTGCAGTGAGGATGTTGCAGGGAGAATGCTGCAGGGAGGATGTTGCAGGGAGGATACTGCAGGGAGAATGCTGCAGTAAGAATGCTGCCAGGAGGATGTTACATGGAGGATACTGCAGGGAGGTTGTTGCTTGGAGGATGCTCCAGGGAGGATGCTCCTGGGAGAATGCTACCAGTAGGATGTTGCAGGGAGGATGCTGCAGGAAGGATGTTGCAGGGAGAATGTGTCGGGAGGATGTTGCAGGGAGGATGCTGCAGGGAGGATGCTGCTGGAAGAATGTTACTGAGAGGATGTTGCAGGGAGGATGCTCCTGGGAGAATGCTGAAGGGAGGATGTTGCAGGGAGAATGTTGCCAGGAGGATGTTACAGGGAGGATGCTCCTTGGAGAATGCTGAAGGGAGGATGCTGCAGGGAGGATGCTGCTGGGAGATTGCTGCAGGGAGGATGCTGCAGGGAAAATGCTGCAAAGAAGGATGTTGCAGGGAGGATGCTACTGGGAGAATGCTGCAGGGAGGATGTTGCAGGGAGAATGCTGCAGGGAGGATGTTGCAGGGAGGATGCTCCTGGGAGAATGCTGAAAGGAGGATGCTGCAGGAAAAATGCTGCTGG